>NC_069504.1:1097500234-1097670234 GCF_027579735.1 Bombina bombina | reverse complement strand
CAAAACATTTTTTCAGCTATATTTTAGCGTTTAAAAAATACATTTTCCAATTACGGAAAGGCGCTAGTTTTTTTGTTCATTATGCCACCAACATTCATCAGAGAAAATTCCAGAACATCTGTGATTCCTACATTGGGATTGGTTACGCGCATAAGTAACAGGCTTTTGGTAGCCAACATTTAGGCGATGAAACATTGGTACATTGTTGAGGATAGTTGTGTGTCGGCTTGCTGGTTCCTATAGTCTCCTAAAAAGCTGAGTTAAAGGGTCATGATAACCAAAATGCTTCTTTCATGATTCAGATAGAGCAGCGATTTTAAACAACTTTCTCATTTACTTCTATTATCAAATTTTGTTTGTTCTTTTGGTATCTTTTGCTGAAATGGAGGGACCTAAGCTTGTGAGTCTACCCATGTCTAGAGCACTATATGGCAGCAGTTGTGCAAGAATGTAATCTGTTTGCGAGAACATTAGGTGGCAGAACTATTTCCTGCTATGTAGTGCTCCTGATGCCCACCTAGGTATCTCTTCAACAAAGAATATAATGAGAATGAAGAAAATAATAGAAGTAAATTGGAATCTTTTAAAAAATTGTATTCTCTGTCTCAATAACAAAATAAATGTTTTGTGTTTCATATCCCTTTTTAAATGTGCACAATTAAAGGCACAGTCCTGTAACACTTCTGTTCTTCAGACGAGGATACGATCAGCAATTGGATTATACACATATATACCTGTTCCTGATTGGCTCACGAACTAATATCCTCAGCTAAATTAGCACAGGAGCACAGCATGTATGTGCAGCCACCAATTAGCAGCTAGCCTATGTATGTATGTTTTTCACCAAAGAATACCAAGAGAACAAAGCAAAATAGATAATAGAAGTAAATTAGAAAGTTGTTTAAATGTGTATGCTCTATCTGAATCATGAAAGAAAAATGTTGGGTTTCATGTCCCTTTAAGGGCATTGTCTGATAAAAAATAAATTTCTGATGTAATGGCCTCTTTTCACTATGCTTATTTAAAGGGATCTACAAAGCAGCCAGGCTCATAGGCTTACATGCTGGGGGGGTTCAAGGGGATAGCTAAAGGAGGAGAGGAGGTAAGATAGGAAAATGTTAGTGTATATTATATGCATCCCTGAACAGTAGAGTCTTTAAAGGGACAGTCAACACCAGAATGTTGTTGTATAAAAAGATAGATAATCTTTACCCATTCACCAGTTTTGCATAACCAACACAGTTATAATAATACACTTATTACCTTTGTGATTACCTTGTATCTAAGCCTCTGCAGACTGCCCCCTTATTTCAGTTGTTTTGACAGACTTGCAGTTTAGCCAATCAGTGCTGACTCCTTGGTAACTCCACGTGCGTGAGCACAATGTTATCTATATGACACACATGAACTAACGCCCTCTAGTGATGAAAAACTGTCAAAATGCAATCATATAAGAGGTGGCCTTCAAGGTCTAAGAAATTAGCATATGAGCCTACCTAGGTTTAGCTTTCAACTAAGAATACCAAGAGAACAAGGCAAAATTGGTGATTAAAGTAAATTGGAAAGTTGCCCTATTTGAATCATGAAAGTTTATTTTGGACTTGACTGTCCCTTTAAACAACATATTTCAGATTAACACTTGGTACATGGGTGTCCATTTTACATTTTGTTTTTGACCAAGCAGCTAATTGTGTGGTCATCTTGATGTACTAAATCTAATGTCTCTGTATCTTGTATTTTCAGGATGTTAAAGCGCAAGCTACAATCCCCCTCTTGGGCTATTTGGTAGACGAATCTCCTCGGAGTGCAGATCTTCCGCACAGCTTCAAACTTTCCCAATCCAAATCCGTTCACAGCTTCTCAGCCGACAGTGAGGAGCTTAAACAGAAATGGCTGAAGGTTATAAACTTTGCGGTGAAAGGGGAGATACTAGAATGTACAGATCAGAGTTCACTTACTGTAGACGGAGAAACCGAACCATCGGACTAGAGTAACCTCAGTCATTATTTAATATTGGAGCAATGTGACTATGGACAGTTAAACGTTTCCGGAACTTATAACTGATAAGTCAAACTTGGCCAAATGTTTTTGAACCAACAACAAAATTGCTTTGGGAGGAGTTTGTGAGATTAACGTTTTATTATAAAGAAAGTTTGTCTTTCAATGGTGGTTTTGCTCTATCAAGGTTCCATAATCTCCAAAGAAGCAGCAAATATTCAATACAAAGATCCTGGCCAGAGGAAGCCGAGTTACATGAATACCTGAGTGGAATCTTCACTAAAGAAAGAGAATAAAGTTGCACTACATGGTGATGCTCACAATGACCACAAGTCATTCGCCAAACCTCTACCACTTTTAGATCTCTCTCTATATATATATGTACCTACCTATATATATGTACCTACCTATATATATGTTCCTACCTATATATATGTACCTACCTATATATATGTACCTACCTATATATATGTACCTACCTATATATATGTTCCTACCTATATATATGTACCTACCTATATATATGTACCTACCTATATATATGTACCTACCTATATATATGTACCTACCTATATATATGTACCTACCTATATATATGTTCCTACCTATATATATGTACCTACCTATATATATGTACCTACCTATATATATGTACCTACCTATATATATGTACCTACCTATATATATGTTCCTACCTATATATATGTACCTACCTATATATATGTACCTACCTATATATATGTACCTACCTATATATATGTTCCTACCTATATATATGTACCTACCTATATATATATGTTCCTACCTATATATATGTACCTACCTATATATATGTTCCTACCTATATATATGTACCTACCTATATATATGTTCCTACCTATATATATGTACCTACCTATATATATGTACCTACCTATATATATGTTCCTACCTATATATATGTTCCTACCTATATATATGTACCTACCTATATATATGTTCCTACCTATATATATGTTCCTACCTATATATATGTACCTACCTATATATATATATGTACCTACCTATATATATGTACCTACCTATATATATGTTCCTACCTATATATATGTACCTACCTATATATATGTACCTACCTATATATATGTACCTACCTATATATATGTTCCTACCTATATATATGTACCTACCTATATATATGTTCCTACCTATATATATGTACCTACCTATATATATGTACCTACCTATATATATGTACCCTCTGTAACTGGTTCTGCTATTGTGCGTATTACAATACAGGCAAGTAGGTTGTTTTGGGCTCAAATGTTCTCTTCAAACCATAAATTATGTTAAAATCACAAAACAAACAACCGAGTTATAATAAAATCATAATTTATGAAGAGTACCATGTTCTTTGAAGTCGTTGGCAATTTTGAAGTTGTCAGATATGTAAGGCACAAGATTTTGATGGAAAGCACACAGTAATCTGCAGCTATACCTACACCCAGCCCCACTGAGTACCTTACAAAAGGGAAGGTTTGTTTGCAGATTCTTTAAACGACCTCTAAACACAGTAGAATAGAATAAACAATAAATGCATAATAAAGAGACAATGCAAAATCACTTAGCATGAATTTCAAATGAGTAGTAGATATTTTTCAAAGTTAGTTACATTTTCATTCTCAAGGCATCATGTGACAGCCATCAACCAATCACAAAATGCATATATGTATATTCTGTTAACTTTTGCACATGCTCAGTAGAATCTGGTGTCTCAGAATGTGTGCATATAAACAGTGCATATTTAGATACTGGAAGTGAATTGGAAAGAATGAAGAAAGTTTCATTTTTACTTTTCTGTCCCTTTTAAGCAATGAAACCATCTCTAGATACAATCATAACACATATCTTCTAGTTACAGCATTTTTTTTTAACAAATTCCCTTCTTTTACTGTGTTCAGCTTCTTCAAAAGGGTTAAAGTCGTAGTCAAAGTTTCTGCTGCAGATGAGAATACAGACAGTGATTGGAGTATACACCTGTATACCTTCTTTTGATTGGCTAACCAGAAGTATTCTCAGCTGGAGTGCAACAGGAGCACAGCTTTGACTATGCATTTAAAGGGAAATGAAACTAATATAAAATATTTATGTGCTGTATACTTTCATCATTTTATGTTGTCCCTTTTCCTGTAATTTTAACTCTGAAAATTGTTTGTTTTCTTAATTGCACTGAGTCTCTATAACATAATGAGTGCTACCATATTGAAACCTAGGATGTCCCCTTATCCATCACTTCTGCTGAGGAATAAACAGGAACAAATATATTGTTAGACTTATTTAAACATTCTCTTTTATTGTCTATATTATAACTGTTCCTAATTGTCCTCAACAAAAATTATAGATAAGGGGAAGCCCAAGTTTTATCATTACTTTTTCGAAACTAAACCTTTACACTTATATCTTCAATATTTAAACAACTGATGTAATTAAAAAAAACTTATTTATACTATTCTCAGGCTAATATATTACACTGATACTACTAGAAGTAACACATTTTTAAAGGGACACAAAACCACCCCAAAAATCTTTCATTATTCAGATAGAGCATACAGTTTTAACCCCTTAACGACTGTGGCATACCCCCCCCTGTACGTCGCTGGTCGCTAAGGGATTGAGTTGCTATAATAGCGCTCTTCCTCCCTCCGGAAAGCTTGTTAAAATAGCGTGGTCTCCCAGCTGGCAGCGAGACAGCACTATTGAAAGCTGCACCCCCATAGAAAGACCAGCAATGTACAGTGTATGTCACTTGTCATTAAGGGGTTAAACAACTTTTTAATTTACTTCTATTATCTAATTTGCCTAATTATCTTTATACCCTTTGTTGAAGGAGCAGCAATGCACTACTGGGAGCTAGCTGAAAGCCAATGACAAGAGGCATATATGTGCAGCCACCAATCAGCAGCTTCTGAGCCTACCTAGGTATACTTTTCAGCAAAGGATATAAACAGAATGAAACAAATTAGATAATAAACTGTATGCTCTTCCTGAAATATTATTAACACACAATCCCCATTTACCTGTACTTATTTTGATCACTTAAATAAGACTTGGATTTGTTAGATTTGTGTAGGGTGAAGCTTTAAGCTGGCGGTACAGCACAATATTTGTGCATCTTGTACATTTTAAATTAATCTTTTTTAAAAGGATAAATAATGAATTTAGAAGACTATTTTATTCAGGGTTGGCTCTAAGGGGGGGCATTGGGGGCAATGCCCACCCAAATGTAATGCTGTGCCCCCTTAAAAAAATATTGATATGATCATACGCTTTAAAAATAATAAATAAAATAATACATTGTTATGTAATGCTGCATGCTGGGGGCGGAGTTAGCTGCCGAACTGTGAGGTTGCATCACGCATCTGCAAGGAGCTCCGTGTCTTAACCTCTTATTTGGAATTGGAAGTTAGAGACTTTTTGTACTTGTCTTTAACCCTATTAATTTTACTTAACTATCGCGAGTTACTCATTTTCTTAAACAATAGACCGTGATAAGAATATGATTGTATGATATAAATATAAGTCTATAAATTGCTACCGGCTTCTATTGACGCCTCAAAAGTGCACTGTGATCTTATCATATTCTTAAAAGTTCACAGTACATAGGTTGTATCAAGTAGCCTGATATCCGTTAGTTATTGTGAAACAGGTAAAGCTAAATCTAATCTACAAAATTACCAGTACCTGAAAACCTAGTATCCTCACTGCTATTACAAACAAAGGGGTTAATTGCATTGGGGGGCTTGGGGTGCATGGCTGTTTAGGGAACATGATTGAGATTTTAAAATGAGTTTAAGGGTTTTGGATCATGGTGAGTAAGGGGTGAATTGTTTTTAAGGAGCTATTGCACTGGGGGTTTCAAGTTTAATGGCTCTGTTTTAGTGCACTGCATAGGATTTAGACTTCATTCTTGTACCTAGTGATTTAGCACATATTCTCCAAATGTTAATAGTGGGGGATAAGCCAGCCAGAAGCTACACTTTCCTGCAGAATATGTAGGTCTGCTCTTATTTTGAATTTTATACATGCTTTGTAAATGCGTGCCCCCTCGTTTTGCCCCCCCCCCCCCATTTCAATTGTTCTGGAGCCAACCCTGATTTTATTTGTATTTATTTTTTAGCGGGAATAAGCTATCCTGAAGCTGAATAAACGTATTTTTTCCTTTTATGCTTATGGAGACATGTCACTGTCTACCATTAAAGCCCCCGTCTCCCATTAAACATGTATGTTACTGTATTTCCTCTTTTCTTTAAACACATTTTACTGATGCAGAAGTATCTTAATGTTTTTAATTTGTAATCTCTTATATGCACAACACGTCCCTTTAAGACATGTAAAACCTTGAGGCTAAAACTAAGATGCATGTTTGATCATTTAAATCGCTGTACAGTGTCACACTAGACCTGCAGTGCCAGAGTAAAGGGGCAATCTCAGGTACTTTGTGGTTTATGTTTAGAAATCTGAGGTGAGGTTCCCTGTGGTATAAGTTCCCTGATAATAACAAATAATTCTTAGGCCCCACTAGTACAAAAAGATATCAAATTTTTTTAGGTATGTAAACAAAAAAGTCAGTACTTGTACAGAATTTGTCAAATCCTGATATATATGTGTGTATGTTTATGTATATACAGCTGGCACTCTGGATTTATAACTACCAGATGTGTCTGGTGTATTTGTATGTATGTATTTAAAAAAATAATATATATATACATATTATATTTTATATATAATATATATTATATATAGTATATTATATATCATATATATTATATATAATATATATACAGGTAGCCCTCAGTTTACGACGGGGTTAGGTTCCAGAAGGAATGGTTGTAAATCGAAACCGTTGTAAATTGAAACCCAGTTTATAATGTAAGTCAATGGGAAGTGAGGGAGATAGGTTCCAGGCCCCTCTCAAAATTGTCATAAGTAACACCTAATACATTATTTTGAAAGCTTTGAAATTAAGACTTTAAATGCTAAACAGCATTATAAACCTAATAAAATAATCGCAGAAACACAGAATATATAATTAAACTAAGTTAAATGAACAAAAACATTTGCTAAACAGCATTATAAACCTAATAAAATAATCACACAACACAGACTTCACTTGCATTTTTCTGCAAACAGTTCTTTCTATGCATTCCAATCTGGACTGATTTATAGACAGGAAGATCTTATTCCTTTGAAATCTGCTCGAAAGCTCAGCTCTGGTTAAACTGATTAATTTCAGCTTGCTTGGCTTTGCTGCAACACAAGCGGACAGCTCCACCTACTGGCTATTTTAATAAATGCACTGCTTCTCAATGCTTTTCAATAGCAGTCACATGACTGGAAAAAAAGGTTGTTATTCTGAAACGGTGTAAATTGAACCGTTGTAAAACGAGGGCCACCTGTATATATATATTATTTGGTATATTATATGTATGTATATATATATTATTTGGTATATTATATGTATGTGTATATATATATATATATATATATATATATATATATATATATTAGTTTGTATATATGTTAGTTCATAGACAAGTTACCAGCAGCAGTGTGTTTATGTGCATATTTAGATATGTACTATATTAGGTGAATATTTTGTAGATTTCTTACATCATTGATTTCATTTATAAATTTCTGTTGTTATTTTTGCTGTTTTTCAGAACTTGCCCTGATCATTTTCTTGTTCAGTTGTAGCCGTCTAGCACACGTTGCATTTTGCACACATTTAATAACTATTTAGGTATTAATCCCTTTGTTGTCATAGTAATAGACAAACAAATGACATTCTCTTATCCATTAGAGAATGTCATTTTAAGACTTTTGACCCTAAGCTACTTCCTAAAGGGATATAATAAGTGCCTCTAATATAAGTAAAAAAAAATGATTATAAGATAGATAATTATCGAGCATAAAAAAAATTCTTACATCAGTGAAATCTTCCCATTTGAAAACCCTGAATGTATTGGTGTCTTTCACTGCTCTCCAAATGTGCACTCTTGTTCTTTTTTTGAAAAATGTAAGACACACTCATACAGGCCCATTTATCAAGCTCCGTACGGAGCTTGAAGGGCCGTGTTTCTGGCGAGTCTTCAGACTCGCCAGAAACACAACTTATGAAGCAGCGGTCTAAAGACCGCTGCTTCATAACCCTGTCCGCCTGCTCTGAGCAGGCGGACAGGAATCGCCGGAAATCAACCCGATCGAATACGATCGGGTTGATTGACAGCTCCCTGCTGGCGGCCGATTGGCCGCGAGTCAGCAGGGGGCGGCGTTGCACCAGCAGCTCTTGTGAGCTGCTGTTGCAATGTTAAATGTGGAGAGCGTATTGCCGCATTTAGCGAGGTCTTGCGGACCTGATCCGTAGTGACGGATCAGGTCCGCAAGCCCTTTGATAAATGGGCCCCATAGTATATCATATACTGGTGAATGGCAAAACATTACCTATGGTAGGAGATTGCTTTAAAAAAAAAAAAAAGAGAGAGATGTGTGGCATTTAACACAGGAGTTTATTTGAAGTACAGTAATATCATCAGATGCCAAATATTTCCTATTTAAAACCAACTTACCTTCCCGACCACATTACTGTTAGTAATAAAAGCATTAACTTACTCACAGAACCTAAATGATTCACAATTACATATTAAAGATAAATAGGAAATCCAGATTTACTCCTATTATTATTGTTATCTTTATTTGAAAGGCAAGAATGTAAGATAAGGAGCCGGCCCATTTTTGGTTCAGCACCTGGGTACAGCTTGCTAATTGGTGGACAAATGTAGCCACCAATAAGCAAGTGCTATCCAGGGTTCTGAACCAAAAATGGGCCAGCTCCTTAGCTTAGATTCCTGCTTTTACAAATAAAGATAGCAAGAGAACGAAGAAAAATTGATAATAGGAGTAAAATAGAAAGTTGCTTAAAATTGAATCATGAAAGCAAAAATTTGGGTTTAGAATCCCTTTAATACAAATAGAAAGCTAATCCCTTTAACAAAAGCAAATAAATCCCTGAATTCCGTGGTTAGCCAAAATGTATCTAAGCCATTTTAAATATATCTAAGCTATTGGCAGTCACAACCTCCTTAGGCAAGGATAAGTGTATGTCTTACCCTTAAATAAATTTGTTTTATCTTCAAATGCACAATGTCCTGATCAAGAAGAGCAATACTGTATGTTAAAATATTGGTATTTGTAACAAAAATGAAAAATGTTTTAATTGCTGTGAAATTAATGTAAAATAGAACAAAATGTGTGGTGAGTTATTGTTTCAAGGGATTTTAACAGATTTTGTAAAATATTTACTAGGGCACAGGTTGTAAATTATCTATATAAAAAACTGTTAAAGTTAGTTGTATTTTAGGATTTGTTGTGTAAATAGTGTGTTGGAAAAAACAGCTGAAAAAGTGATTTGTCAACTTGTTTTTAAGTTCATGAAGGTTTGACTGAAGATAATGTACATATTTGGTGTAACATATGTATATTTGGTATTGATGACTGGAAGATGTTTGGATGCATTATATAAATTAAGCACTTTAATTGCTGTTAAATAGCTGCAAATTTGTATTCTATAAAATAAAATCATCATGAAATCACTTCAGCCTTACAATAGTAATAAATATGTTGCATTATGCTGAATAAAATTTCCAAAGCTGATCAGTCATTATGTGTCATTATTTAATAAGAAAGTAAATCTATGGTACCTTATCATACTAATATTTAGATAGACTTCTGGCATCTATTCCTGTATAGCAGCTGTGAAGGGTTGGAAGACATTGTACTCTGTTCTCTTGTGTAACACACTCAATGGGAATCCTTTAGCATAATTTCACTCATCACTCAATTTTCAGGGTGATGCCAAATTACAGATAAATCCTGTTTTCTCTCTGGCACCATGTAAATTTCGCCCAACCCCAGTATTTTCCAAATCCAACACAGATAATCAACATCTGTCCAGACTCTACTTGTTTATTATCAAACCTTCACCTCCTTTAAGGGTTAAGAGTTATGTATGGGGAGGCGGAGCTGGCAGGGGCTAAGATGGCCGCTTAACTCCGTGAAAGTGGCCAAAACTTTTTAAAAAAATAAGTTGTGCCATCGTAAATTCAGCACTAACACCTGCTGCTAGCACACCTAACAACCTACCAGCATTAAGAGGAACCCTCAGAGGAGAAGCAAAAGGGAAATGCAACTGCGTCAGGGGACCTTCCGTTCATTTTTTACTTGCTCTTTACTGGTGCAACAATAGAATATTTATTTCATTCAATTTTATAATATAACTTTCAAGCCAGGGCAGCAGTTAGCTTATAACTCATACTGCTAGGCTCTTTATTTAACCTTTAACAAATATATTTTTAAGCATAATATTTGTTTATATGAACCAAAATATTTCTTATTTACAAGGCTTTAAAGGGCCAGTAAACATAGAAAATAATGTTATATAATTCTGCACATAGTGCAGAATTATATAACATTATATTAGTGCTAGCTTTATAGAACCTAATATTGCCGGTGAACTTTTATTACAAAAAAAAAGTGTTTTCCAGACCCGCTCTCTGTGTTCTACTGAGCGGGTCTGTTTTATTCACTGAGCGCATCTGGCCAGCTGTCTAGTCACAGCACGGCCCAATCGCGCCATTAAGCTCGCTCCCGCTGTCAGACAGACATGTTGTGATCAGAGATCTTCTAAAGTTATAATTATAATTGTGGGAACGTATTGCAGTAAAATACAAACCTGCATGACGGCATTCGCCCTGATATCACCTGTCTAAACAGTATTATCTGTAACAACGATTGTAGCGTTTTAAATTTAAGCCTATAAGTTCACTGTTAGAGTTCACTAAAGATACAATAAAACACGCTAGAAAGTGAGGCTACATTTTCCCTATCTAAGAGTCTGTAGTCATAGTTACTACTAGATCAGCACTCAATAAAGTTTTAATATAACTGGATATACCTACGTCACCAGTATTGTAGTGTTTTTAAATTTTGCAGGGCAGCAAATTTCATAGCTGTCTGTTCTTAGAATTTATGTTAATAAAAGTTTTTTTTTTTAATACTTATATCAGAAAAAAAACACTTTTTCGAATTGTGCTTAAAGGCATTCCTTTAACCTACCAAGGTGGGTTATTTCTTTGCTAATTATTTATAATGTCTATGCACAACTATCTGTATTGACCCATTGATGACAATATTCAAGCACAAGGTCTACAGCTAGAAAAATATTTCCTTACAAAACACGATTCTCACATTTTTTGGAAACTTTTCTGAAGTCGCACACTTATGCAAGGCATTAAACTTAGAAACTCCTGAAATGCCATCACTTCCATCAGCCAACAATACCGATGAGCCCGGACAGCGACCAAAGAAAACTGTGGAGAACTGGAAAGCTGTCCCTACAACACAAAGGCCTAAACAACATCCAGGACACAGCCCAGATCCCAAGATTGGCTTCCTCGCGCTCGCAAAAGGAAAAGCCTTAAACTTTGTCACCCAAAACCCTTGGGAGTGCAGCTGAATACTATGCAATATAGGACTTAGAACTTTAAGACACTTTGTAGATTTCCTTTTGATCTTGATCTAACGTCATTTTTGTTTCTTTTTTGTATATGTCAATAAAATAAAAAAAAATGTAAAAAAAAAAAAGAACTTTAAGACACTTTGTAACATTGATCCCATATTCAATGGACAATGTTTCGGAGCAATCAAGTTCACCAAACAAAAAATAGTAAGTTAACAAGCTTCAATGTTAAACTATGATGTGAACACTTTATAGATATCCTAGCATTTGTTATGTACAGTTTATTGTTTATTGTTCTTTCCTTCTGTGCTAGGAAGTCTAGCCTAATTAACCGCATAAGGCAAAACAACACAAAGGAGGGGAAGAGGGAAAAGCAGAAAGGAAATATATACACAGGGGGGTCAAAAGAAATCATAAGGACCACTTAACTTACCCCAACATCTTTTCAGTATTAGCGATGCAGTGTAAAGACCAGTACCTGTATGGGGGCGGATGTGCATTGTGTTTCTTCTGGCAGTTTTGCCAGGTTCTGTTATTGTTTGTTTTAGTTATAGCTATATTGGTTGCATTATGACCCCTATATAGGCCATACATTACGCCTACAATAAATAAATAAGACAATTTACAACAAGAATGGGTGTAAAGGCCGCAGCCCGCATTTATTAAATAATTTATTAATTAACAATTTTCCAAAACAACAATTAAAAACATAAACTCCTTTAACTTTTAAAACACAAAAGGTGCCATAGCACCGAGATGTACCTTCCCCCCGGTTTACAACCAGATACATCCCCCAAAACTCTCCCGCCTCTTTAGGGAGGTACCAACTTATTTAACCTCCAGATCTAAAACACCCCGCCACCAGAAGAATACAAAGCCTCCTGCGACAACCTCAAACAAACAGGGAGGGAGGGCGGGAACTTTTTCCTTGCGCTTGTATAAGCTAAAGAGGACGGTTGATACGCGCCCAAATTTGAAATGCTGAAGTCAGGCTCCGCCCACTATGACCGGACGGCTCCATTGCCAGAATAGGGGTCACATTCCCCTCCGTCAATTATAATTCCTCCAGGGAGTCATGACCCCTATATAGGCCATACATTACGCCTACAATAAATAAATAAGACAATTTACAACAAGAATGGGTGTAAAGGCCGCAGCCCGCATTTATTAAATAATTTATTAATTAACAATTTTCCAAAACAACAATTAAAAACATAAACTCCTTTAACTTTTAAAACACAAAAGGTGCCATAGCACCGAGATGTACCTTCCCCCCGGTTTACAACCAGATACATCCCCCAAAACTCTCCCGCCTCTTTAGGGAGGTACCAACTTATTTAACCTCCAGATCTAAAACACCCCGCCAAAGCACGCCAAAGCGTGCCTACCCCACCCGGGCTAAGGCCTTTAACACAGCTTCTTTGATGTTAAAATTAAAAAGATGCAAACCTACTTCATTTAAATGTACACCATCTTTCAAAAAGAAACAACGCCCAGTCTCGCCCTCAAACTCTACATGGCGAATGCCAAACCCCCCAATCCTGCAAACAAAACTACTAACAGATCTATTTACCTTTTTTCTAGAGGCCTCCAGCTTCCTCACATCCCATGCTGCCCTCCAAACAGACCTGGGTTCAATATCAGACCACACTAACACCATGTCAGGGAACAATTCCTGCAACCTAACCAAATCCCACTTAATTTTGTCCAACAAATCCTTCTGAGAAATAAAACCCAAGTCATTTCCTCCTGCATGTATAATTAGAATCGCTGGAGGCCGAAACAACCTAGCATAACCCACCACCTTACCAAGTAATTGATCCCACCTCAACCCTCTGGTACCAAACCACCTCAACCTCACTGTCTCCTCATTAAGCTTCAGCTGAATGCCCTGCTCTGTACATGCTGCTGCCTTCCGGGCCCAATAAATGTAGGAATGCCCAACAATCCAACAATGTACTGGTCCTGTCAAAACAAAAACAAAACCTAAACTCTCATATCAAGCCTAACATAAGATTTAAAACATCCAGACTTCCAGCCACCAATCCTCTTAATCACATTCTCACTCAAACCCAAATTGGCCGCCTCCGTCGCTGCCCCTATCCGAAACGAGTGAGTACCAAATTCCTTTGCCGCATAACCAAGCTTCAACAAAACCTTTCTAAACACCGCCAGGAATTGGAAACGCGAAAGACTGGACCCGTCCTGATGTACAAACAAAGGTAAGAAACCCACTGGACGCACCCCCAAAAAGGCTTTCAATACCGCCACCGGACAACAACTCCCTTTAGTTTCTTTAATCTGGATCCACCTTCCCAACCCCTTTTGATCCGTTTTTGATTTCTTCAACCAAACCCATAACACATTATCTTTGATAGAAACATCACGGGCCCACAGACCCCCAGAATCCTGTCTATTAGCACCAACAATTTCAGATATACGAAAGGCACCAAAAAAGGCCAACACAAAAGCAGCTTGAAATAAAAGAAATTCATATTCAGATGTACAAACAGCATTTAAGGAACCCAATAACTGTTTCAACGTCTCGAAAACCACCGGACGCCTTTTGTCGTTACAAACATGACCTTTACATAAGCCCCTTACTGCTAATCTAATTACAAACAGTTTTGTCAAATCCTGATAACCTAATAACTTAAAAAGAAAACCCATTGCTGCAATGGATTTATGAACTTTTGACTTTGACCAACCCAATTCGCCCCATTTCAAGACCCATGCTAAAAGTCCATGACTCCACTCCTCATTGGCAAAAACCAAACCATTCGCTGACACAAATTTAAACCATTGCTTCCAAACAGTTACATAAGCCAACCAAGTACCTTGAGCTAAAGCTCCCTTAGCGACCCGAATTAAATCCAGCATCTCAGATCCCATAGCTCTGTCGGACATCCAACACCCTCCTTCTCTGCATCCGGAGCCACTTTCCAGAACCTTTCCCACTGAAAGCGAGAAAGAGAATCAGCAATGACATTTTGACAACCTGGAACATGTACAGCACGGAATAAAACATTCAATTGCATACAATCCAGAACAAACAACCTCAGAAGACGCACCACTGGTAGCGAGCTAGATGTGAGTCTGTTAATTGCGAACACAACCCCCAAGTTATCCGTGTGGAATATCACCTTTTTGTCCCTAAAAACATCATTCCAAATTTTTAACGCTACTACCAACGGGAATAACTCCAGAAAAACCAAATTCTTATTGAGACCCGCCTGTTTCCATTCCACCGGCCATAACTCCGCAGACCAACGCCCGTGCAAATATGCACCGTAACCCACCGAACCAGAGGCATCAGTATACAAATGAATATCCTCATTCGAAACTGCTACACCTTGAACCATCGCACATCCATTAAAATCTTCTAGAAAAATCAGCCAGATTTTTAAATCCTCTTTTAGTTCCTTACCCAACCGAATCCAATGAGAGGGGTTCTTTACACCTGCCGTTGCTAAAGATAATCTCCTACAGAAAACTCTCCCAACCGGGATAATTCTGCAGGCAAAATTAAGCTTACCAACTAACGACTGAATTTCTTTAAGCCTAAGCTTCTTTCTCTTCAAACAAGCATCAATACAACTCCTCAAGTCCAAAACTTTTTCTAAAGGCAAACGGCATTCCATTTTCCCTGAATCAATTTCAATGCCCAAGAAACTCAAAACTGTTTGAGGACCTTCCGTCTTCTCGTGGGCTACTGGAATGCCGAAATCTGCTGCCACCGCAAAGAAATGTTCCATAAGCTGAGCACAAACCATTTCACCCGCCCTACCAACAAAAAGGAAATCGTCAAGATAATGCACTAAAGATTTCGATCCAGATACCTGTCTAACCACCCATTCCACAAAAGTGCTGAATTTTTCAAAATACGCACATGATATGGAACAACCCATTGGTAGACACAAGTCCACGTAAAAGGACCCTTCAAAATAACAGCCTAACAAGTGATGACAAACCGGATGCACAGGTAAAAGCCGAAAGGCTGCCTCCACGTCCACTTTCCCCAACAAAGCACCCACACCCGCCGCTGTCACCAGCTTAACAGCCTGGTCAAATGAAGCGTACCTCACTGCAGCAACATCAGGATCTATACCGTCATTAACTGACGAGCCTTTTGGAAAAGACAGATGGTGAATTAAACGAAATTGTCCAGCCACTTTTTTGGGAACCACCCCTAACGGAGAAACCCTCAAATTCCTAAATGGTGGGTGACTGAATGGTCCTGCCATCCTACCTAATGCCACTTCCTTATTCAATTTACCTCTCACAACCTCTGGAAATTCCTTAGCAGACTTTAGATTCCCTGAAATTTGACAAACCCCCCCTTCCTCAAACGGGATCCAAAAACCAGAACTAAAACCTGATAACAACAACTCAGCATCACCCGCTTTTCCCTTCACCTTAGCGAATTGTTCTAACCAAGGCACCATCCTTCTTACCTTCACTGGGGTCTTGGCCCTTAGGAGCAACCTCTCCTGCCTTACCACCGCCGCCTTTTTTGAAACATCTGAACCCAGGGTGGGTTCCTTCACAACCGGAACAAGCGTGCTTGTATTTACATCCACTACCGAATTTACACAAGCCTTCATTGTACTGGAAGCACAACCCTTTTCTAATGGCCACTGCCGCGCCTCCCCCTGAAACTCCCCCAGCTGAGCTGACACCCCCTGTACTTCCTGCCCCGATACCACGAAAGGACCCACGCATTGGAGTCATCAACTCCAACCAGATCCCCATATCCCTGTCATCCCAACGCATCTCCGGCCTTACTGCCAAACGCTGACGAAATTGTTCGTCATAACGCCACCACGCTAATCCCCCATATGTGCGACATGCCGCCGAGATTTCATCGTAATAGCAAAAAAGGGGGGAACACTGATCTGGGAACTTCTCACCAATCACCGAGGCCAGAATACAAAAGGCCCTTGACCAATTAGAAAGAGTTTTAGGTAACTTACGATAACGTTTTTTGCGTTCATCCTCTTCTTTCTTCTCTTTATCCTTCGTCTCTTCTTTAATCTCCATCATCTGTTCCAAGGGTAACAGTGAAAAGATCTCCAAAAATTCCCGCTTCCAAATTTTTTCTTTTATTTCTTGAGTCAAATGAATCCCGAGTGGTCCAATAGAGCATAAGCATGGTCTTCTCATCGCGCACTCTGGAACTTTCACAATGTCCCCCGCCGAAACGACGTCTTTTTTCTGCCCCTGAGTCCCCCCAACTACCAGACCGCTGTCTCCCGAAACCGTAGCCACACCTGTTGCGGAGACGACGCTACCTGACCCTGTAGCTGCTCCCGACACAGGAGTCCCAACACCCGAAACCCCACTCCAAGCCGACGCTACATTCTCCCTCTGACCTTCTGATTGCCTTTCAATTTTTTCTAATAATTCCTTTAAGCCGCTCACCAGCATCTGTTGCATACTACCACTAACATGCTCACTACCATCCGCTACCACCATTCTTGCAGCACCCTCACCTGTGTTCCTGGGTGCCGTGTTTGGATGTACTGCTCCGGCGTCCCTCGTCTGCTCTGCTACCACTGCAACCTGCTGGGGCCTAGATTCCCTCTCACGGGGTCTATAAGCCCTCCGTCTGGGTGAAGAAGACCTGGACCTTCTCCTCCTTCCACTCCTCACTGCTGCTCTTTCCAACCTTCCCCATGTGGGCGACCTCCTTTCCTGACGATGACGGGATCTCTCTCTATGCGACCGGGATTTTTCCCGACGCCGTTCCTCACCAGACCTTCTGTGACTATGGCACTCACGGGCATCCACAACCCGCGGCCGTATCTGTGGAGAGGAGACAGTGAAAGGCCTAACATGATAACCTTCCCCACTGATACTACCACTCCCTACCCTAGACCTAACTCTAGAATCTCCAACCTCCTCCTGCCCCATGAAACCAGGCGATAAGGCCCTTACTAACTGTTCTAAAGTGGCCAGGTCCCCTACCTGCCGTTGTCCCACTGGTCCAGCTGAAGTTCCCTCCCCAGGATCCTCCATATCCAAGTCACTGTAGGTATAATCAAAGCACAATGCATCACCCTCCACGTCCTGCCCTGCCGGAGCAACAGAAATATCTGTCCCGCCGCCCACATGGGCCCTTTTTTCTTTCTGCCCTAAACCTGTCGGAGATAAATGTAATACATTAATTCCCTCTCTTTCAGACCCCCCTCCAACTATTCCTAATTGCCTTCCCACTCTCATTCTACCCTTACCTTTACCTTTTGAGGCCACCCCTTTTCCTCTATGGCTTATACTGTCAGACTGACCTACGCATTCTTTCCTTAACTCACAGCCCTCTTCAACCCGATATTTCTTAACCCTACTACCTCTAACTGATTTCCTCACACACTTTGACCCTCTCCTGGGAACTGCACATATAGCCTGACTCTCAATATCACCCCTTATGCCTTCTTCAACAAAACTAGACCCTTCCATTTGAAAATTAGCTGCAACCCTAATTTCTTCTCCCCTCACCCTCAATTCTGTGCCTTCACACTCCCCTTCCAACAGCTCCAGAGATGGAGAGGCAACAGGATTTAACTCCTTTGCCGTAACCAGTTCCCTCAAATCTTGAGATGCCAAAATGCCCCTATCTTCTGGCAGCGCCATGCTCCTACTTGCAACATCTCCCTGACATGCCGGCAATCTTTCCCCAAATTGATCAAGGCCCAGCCCACACAATACACTTTCCTTACCTGCCGTGAGTCCGGTCCTGTTAGCTGCCTCAGCCGTCTGTTCCTTTTCCAATGCCTTCTGCCCTTTAGCCTTACCAACGCTCCTCCGCTCAACCGATAAGGATTTGGACCCACCCCTCCGCCGGGGGGCTCCGACACTGCTGCTCCCGACATCCGGCGATAAACGAACTGGAGGCCTGGACCGCCTCCGCGACCTGCCGTGATTGCTCCCTTCCGATGCGGCTCCCGGGAGATTGGCAGCTGCCAAATAATCCCGGAGCCATGCTGTCCCGCGTGCTGCCGCCACCCTACTGACTTCGTCAAGGACCGACTCCATCCTCAAAGGCCTATCCAACCGCAAGGAGCAAACTTTTTCCTTGCGCTTGTATAAGCTAAAGAGGACGGTTGATACGCGCCCAAATTTGAAATGCTGAAGTCAGGCTCCGCCCACTATGACCGGACGGCTCCATTGCCAGAATAGGGGTCACATTCCCCTCCGTCAATTATAATTCCTCCAGGGAGTCATTCTTCATTGTTGCAGTGAATGTTACACCCGGTTACATAAAACAAATCTACTATGGACAGGTACCACATAGACTGATATTGGAAAAATATTTTTATACATGGAGACCCAAAAATCTAAATATATTTGTATATTTACCCAAAATGTGAAAGGATTTCATTCCCAAGGTAAGAGATCTAAGGCATTATCAGACCTAACAAAGAGGAGGGGGGGTGCAGATATTCTCTTTTTACAAGAGACTTATTTTAAACGCCTCGAAGAGCCTAAATATTTAGGTACCCATTTCACTCAACATTTTCACAGCTCAGCTGATGTCAAAAAGTGAGGTGTCAGTATCCTGAATAAAAAATCCATACCTTTTGAACCCAACCATATAATGAGGGACCCAGAGGGCAGGTTTCTGGGCCTTACAGGCTTAATGTATGGCAGGCCAGTGACACTTATAAATATATATGCCCCAAATACTAACCATATACCTTTCCTCAAAACAATGTTTTGAAAACTCCTAGATATCTCAACTGGAGTAGTATATCTAGGGGGTGACTATAATGTCCCATTTCAACCTTCACACGACACATCTAACCCTACCCCCAAAACATTAAAAAAAACAACCTCCTACATATGGAAAGCCCTCAGAGATCACAATCTCTATGATATCTGGAGTTTCCTGCTCCCGACCACCAAAGATTACACATTTTACTCACACCCCTCCTCCACCTATAGCAGAATTGATTACTAACAAGGGGCCTTGCAACTGTTGCCAAATCCTTCATATAATCCACCTCATGGTCCGACCACTCTGCAGTTAGCATTTGGGTCAAACGGTCCAATACCCCCTCCAGACCATATAATTGGAGACTAGATGATTTCCTTTTAAATAATCCCCCTATCTTGAAAAGATAGATAAGGCCATATGTGAATACTTCCAGTTAAACTTAAACACAGTATCAGACTCGTTCACATTATGGGAGGCACATAAGTGTACAATTCAGGGTAAACTTTTAAAACTAAAAGCTCAGATTCAAAAAATACTTTGACAGACCTACAAAGACTTAACTGCCATACTGACTCAATTAGAATATCAACATAAACAAGACCCATTAAATAACTCTATATATACCGAAATATCATTGGTCCTTAACCAACTCAATGACTATCAATAGTCAAAAATCATCACTTAAGACTTAGCAAAAATTCCACTTTGAAGGAAATAAAGCAGGGTGGCTGCTCGCTAGAGCTCTCAAACGCAGAAAAATAAAATCATTCATACACAAACTTAAATCTCCTAATGGTCAGTGAATAAAAACAACACCAGACATTTTGAACCAATTCAATGACTATTACTCACACTTATATAACGGTACTAACCCTGAAAACACAGAAGCCTATCATACTTCCCTTAATTCTTATCTATATAGCTGTGTAATACCACAATTGACAGCAGAACAATCCACTGAACTAGACAAACCCATCTCCACTGCAGAAATAACTTTCTCTATTAAGGATCTTAATACGGGAAAAAGCCCAGGGCCAGATGGTTTCACAGACAAATACTATCAGGTCTTTGCTGCAGCCCTAACACCAAACCTGCAGACCATATTTAATGCCACATCCTGAGACAACCCCTTCCCACCCTCCATGCTAGAGGCCCATGTGATGGTATTACCAAAACCGGAGAAAATCACCAGATATCCCCGCTCACTTTTGCCTAATATCTCTACTAAATGTGAATATAAAGATATTTGCCATAGGACCTATAGAACATCAAACTGCTCTATATGCAGATGATGTTTTCCTCACTCTGACAGACCCGATAACCTCACTGACAGAACTAAGAAAATAATTAGACCAATATGGAACATTTTCAAATTTTAAGGTTAATGCAACTAAGTCTGAATTTCTAGGGGTGGCAATATCAACAGATTGTATAAGCCTAATAGAGAAGATACACAAGTTTGTTCACCGTAAAGACTCCATAAAGTACCTGGGGGTCAACCCTAAAGCTCTTATATACCCTTAACTACACGCCGACTCTACAAACTATTCAATTAGAACTAGGCTCTTGGCACAATAAAACTTTATCATGGATAAGCAGAATTAATGCAATGTCTATTTTGCCTAAGATCCTCTATCTATACCCAACAGTACCAATTCCTCTTACTGACTTCTTTCTAATTAATCTACAAAGTACATTAAACTCATTTATATGGCAACACGGACGTCCCAGAATAGCAAAGGTGACCATGTACCACCCAAAAGACCCGGGGGGGGGGGGGGATCTTGGTATCTGAAACGTAAATTATTACAGATTAGCAGTCTTTATGACCCAAATAATAGACTGGTGTAAAAATTCGACCCACAAGGAATGGATTACCCTAGAACAAACCCTAGCAGAATCAACTCAATTGGGTGGACAATGCTGGCTGACACCCATACAGAGAACACAAGGACCCCATACAACATCTATTACAATCAAAACTTATAAAACATGGGATAGGCACATATTAAATTTCACAAATATTTCTACTATTCCTTCACCCCTAACACCACTACTCTTTAACCGGAATCTGACGTTTAATATTATTATTAATATTATTACCCACACTACCAAGAGTCAACACACTATTGCATGTTATACCAGGTTACCAAGTCACCCAGGAGGGTAAGCTAAAACCAAGGGAAGACCTGCAAAATATAGGGGGTTCCATTTTTAACCACTGGCATAGATACCTACATCTGATCTCTATACAAAAGGTACACTTTCACTCTCCTATAAACTCCTTATCAGTGATCATGACATATCACTCTAGAAATCTCCCCTCATACACTAAGAAATGGGAAGAAGAACTCAAAGAACCAGTTCCTAATACAGATTGGGCTATCGTCTTTAAAAATATGAGTAAACCCTATTCGACCATCAGAATTACAGAGATAAATATGAAACTCCTGTGCCAATGGTACTTAACACCATCATAGCGCTGCGGAATCTGTTGGCGCTCTACAAATAACCGATAATAATAATAATAATAATAATAATAATCATGGTTAGCTACAATATACCAAGGCTCTTCTGCAGAGTGCTGGAGAAATTGTGGAGAAAGGGGAGATTATATCCATATTTGGTGGTCGTGTGTAGGAATTCGCTCATATTGGGTTAGCATACTGACAGAAATAGAAAAAGTAATAGGAATCCAGATAGAGCTCCATCCTGTGGTAATAATGTTTAACAAATTACCCAAAATACCATGTAAACTCAGAAGGTACTTATTATTTACTCTAATCAACAATGCTAAACGCCTAATCCCAAAACATTGGAAACAATCTACAATACCCACTTTGAATGAATGGCGAAGCTATGTCACTTCCACACTACACGTAGACAAATACCATTTCACCGTTTATAAACAGATAGATGATCACCAGCCTATATCCTTTATATGGGAAGAATATACCTCCCAAACCTGCTCAAACTCCAATAATTAAATTAATTCTTCAACATAAGTAAATTAATCTAAGTCTGAATACAATGCTAGTCAATGTATAATATCTTTATGTACAGAATTTTACCTGTCAATTTACCTGTCCACTGCAATCTTTGTAATCGTTACAACCACTGTAAAAGCACCTTAAGATACCTGTAATAACATATGCAAAGATATTTTGTATATAATACAAAATATAAGTGCGCAAAGTGGATGCTAAAGTAAACAATTAAAAAGGGGTTTTAAAATAAACTCAGAATTCTGAATGTTTGACCATGTGCAAAAATTTAATATATTCAAATGCAGAGAGGTTTTTTATAGGTCCTCACACCAAAGGGTTAAAATTAATTCCCATATACTTCGATTAAATTAAATTAGTGGTGAATACAAACGTGAAACCAACCACATATGATTAAAATATATATTGTATTTTATAATGCTTAAAAACATGAAATAAACAATTTGAAAATACTCTTTCTAAAATTATGAATCTAACATTTATTTATTTAATACAATTGATAGTGACCGGCCCTAACTTATAAAACACATCTAAATTAATAACACATCTAAATTAATACCACATAAATTGATAAAAGGACAAATATGATCACAAAATAAAGTGTAAGTTTTAAGGACTCAGATGGCATCCGAGAAACTGTAGGCTGACATCCGCACACAAGCTGACCCGCGAGAGAATGGAGGATCTCAACATCACATCAGGAGCTGTAGTGTTCAATTTGTTATGAAGGGGACATTTAACAGCCGGGCCCCGGTTGCCTGGGAATTTTTCGGTTCGCTGCCACTACTGGATATGCTGCAGTGTCTATGTCGACTCACCAGGAACTATAACTTTCAAGGTAACACAGTGATGGCATTCAGTTATCGGACTCTGATGGCTGCTGGCCTTTTCACTTCACTGTCGTTTCTGGGTTGGCTGCAGTGGACACCTCGACTGATCCAGTGTTTGCCGCCATTGTCCTTGTGCCGCTTTAAGACTGGTATGGGGTAAACACATACGTTTGGTGGTTCCTAGACCTCAGGGCCAACAGCCTGTCAGATGTTCAATGCATGGGCTCATAACTTAATTTAATCTAATCATTCTATTTTTTTTACTCTAACGGCAATGTATTTACATTATATCTGCACAATACGCCTCAGGCTGGACTACTGCTATTGACATGACATAGATTTACTGATGTCTTAACTATGGCCCCTATGTACCAAGTGCTTTGCATAACCATAGCCCACCTTTTGCTCTGTAAATTCAGTAAATGTCCCATCTAGTTATTCATATGTGTGCCTCTCTCAGACCTTATCCCTGTTTAACTGCTCACTTTGTACCATATCTAAATATGCTATTAGTGCTTAGTGGCAATATAGCTATTTGGGGTAGATCATTTTGAGATTTGCCCCTATTGCCCATTAAAATGTGTGACCAAATACAGCAGATTAGGCCAAACCCTCAGGTCCCTTACTTTACACTGTTTTGTTTTGTATTCGCTATGGTTCAATGTTGTTCAAAGAGGTCTAAACAACCTTAGTTATTAAATGATTGGTTAAGGGTGGTTTTGTACATGTTAAGAAATGGTTCTTTTACCCTAACTACACTAACTACTGGTGACGCTCTTCTAACTAAGCATCACTTGTTAATATATAGTATTCATCTTAATGCAGCGTGCTTAATGTTTAGTTCATTATTCCTCCAAAATTTAGTTAAAAGTGATCATGTCCTTACAGTAATTGTCTTTGTTAGCCCTCACTCATTGTGCTCTTAACCACCACCCTTACTCTAAGTTATTCCTTAATTTGGTCTTCATGCCATCGGACTTAGTATTTGGAAATTTGGACTATGTATTATATCCCTACATGCATAACTCAACCCCTAATCAGTAGAGCAGTGGAAGCTGTGTGACCAATATTATGCCACTTGCCGGTTTCAACTTTGTTTCGAATGTGCCCACAGAATTTTAGCCATATGCCTTACTATTACCCTCTTTATGTTTTGATGCTGCTGATAGCGATTTCCTGCCTAAGTACAGGAGGCAAGAGAACTTCTACAGCTTATTTTTATATAATGTCTCGCCACTCTTGAGGTTACTGACAAATGATGCTATTTAACTACTGTATATATTGAGCTATATATGTTATTTTGTTGAATATCTCCCTAAATCTATCTAAGTTATAGAATGATGTATGCACTCAATATGCCATGAAGAGAAATCCTTCTGACACTTCATAACTCCCTAAGCATGCAATTTTTGTCTGTTTTCACTAATGTTGGATGTGTATATTTTCTATATCTCTAGGTGGAGCTCAACCTCACATATTTATACTATACTCCTGTGTATGTTTGTGCTTGCTTTTGGTGTGACATGTAATATTATTACCACTAGCCTTCCTCATAGAACTTAACTTTATTTACTTTGGAATAGCACAGGTCTGGTATTAGTTAACAATAGTCTATTTGCATCATTCACATTTTGTGATTAAGAGCTCATGCCCTCTCTGTTACGGACCTTTATGTAATAACTGTGGTGACTTTCCTCCTCTTGGCAGCTGTTGAAATTCTAATACTAAGATAGAGGTGGTAGCTACATCTTCCTAATTAGCTTATTTCTGTCCTTTTCCAAAGCCTTTACAGTTTATATGGCGTTTAATGGTTACTAGATTTTGAAGTTTATAGGAAGTTTGAATGTTTGTATTTCTTCTTCAGAACTGCTCTTTATGTGTACAGACTTACACTACTTAGGACTTATCTTTGCTGATCTCAGACACTTATCTGTTTATAGATATTATGCAACAGCGCTATGTCCTACTAGCCCTGACGCTTTACTTCTCCAAAGGACGGATGACGTTCATATATATTCCCATCCCAATAACTACGTTATAACTCATACTTCTTTCTACATTGTTTCCCATATTTACAAACCTGACGTGCTGACTGGCTCCGCCCTCCACCGCCCCACTTTATTTCGAGCGGCTCTCGCCCGCTGCACCCCCCCCCCCCCATAAAACTATAAAGCTAACTCCCCCTGGCCCTACTTTTACTTGAATAGATACTCTACATTACTTTCTATACGGCACAGAGAGGACCATTTTTGTTTTTACTACCTTTATTATAAAACTGAAGTCTTGCTATAGATTGCCCAACTCTTATAATAATGTTCGAGCTATATGGATATATAATGCTTTTTCTACAGGTTGCTTGTTGTAAATTCTTATCTAACGATCCTGTATATGCACTTATTTGTAAATGTCTTGGGGCATACCCTTTCTGTTGTATATGTTTATGACTTCAATAAAAATTATTTGAAAAAAAAAAAAAAATGTTTTTGTAGCCCTTTTATTATTATTTATTATTAGTTATTTGTAGAGCGCCAATAGGTTCCACAGCGCTAAAAACTTGGGTCTACTATGCAAGGTGACAGTTATGGGAGACAAAGGTATAGAGGACCCTGCCAAGAGTTTCACTGTTGTAAATCATCTCTCATGAAGGTGATCTACAAAGCAGCTAGGCTCATAGGCTTACATGCTAAGGGGGTTCAAGGGGATAAGTAAAGGAGAAGAAGAACTAAAATAGGAAAATGTTAGTGTATATTATATGCATCCCTGAACAGCAGAGTCTTTAAAGGGACAGTCAACACCAGAATGTTTGTTGTTTAAAAAGATACATAATCTTTTTATTACCCATTCCCTAGTTTTGCATAACAAACACGGTTATATTAATACACTTTTTACCTCTGTAATTACCTTGTATCTATGCCTCTGTAAACTGCCCCCTTATTTCAGTTCTTTTGACAGACTTGCATTTTAGCCAATCAGACTCCTAGGTAACTTCACGTGCATGAGCTCAATGCAGTCTATATGACACACATGAACTAACGCCCTCTAGTGGTGAAAACCTGTCAAAATGCATTTAGATTAGAGATGGCCTTTAAAGGGACAGTAAACACCAGAATTGTTGTTGTTTAAAAAGGTAGATAATCCCTTTATTACCCATTCCCCAATTGTGCATAACCAACACAGTTATAATGATATACTTTTTACCTCTGTGATTACCTTGTATCTATGCCTCTGCAAACTGCCCCCTTATTTCAGTTCTTTTGACAGACTTGCATTTTTAGCCAATCCGTGATGACTCCTAGGAGCTTCACGTGCCTGAGCTCAATGTTATCTAAATGAAACACATGAACTAATGCCCTCTAGTGGTAAAAAACTGTCAAAATGCTTTCAGATTAGAGGCAGTCTTCAAGGTCTAAGAAATTAGCACATGAACTTCCTAGATTTAGCTTTCAACTAAGAATACCAAGAGAACAAAGCAAAATTGGTAATAAAAGTAAATTGGAAAGTGCAAAATTGTTGATAAAAGTAAATTGGAAAGTTGTTTAAAATGACATGCCCTATTTGAATCATGAAAGTTTATTTTGACTTGACTGTCCCTTTAAGGAGTGCTTGACAATTTGAAAAGTAGGGGAGAGTCGTGTAGAGCGAGGCAGAGAGTTCCACAAAATAGGGGCCAGTCTGGAGAAGACTTGTAGACTGGAATGTGAGGAGGTAACAAGAGAGGAGGAGAGAAGTAGGTCATGAGCAGAGTGAAGGGGACGGAAGGGCAAGTATCTGGAGACTATAGTCGGAGATATAGGGTGGAGCAGTGTTATTGAGAGCTTTAAAAGTTAGAGTAAGGATTTAATATTTTATTCTGGAGGTTAGAGGAAGCCATTGAAGGGACTGGTGGAGAGGTGTAGCAGATGAGGAGCGACGAGGAAGATAAGCCTGGCAGAGGCATTTATTATGGACATGATGAGGGAGTGGATTAAAGTCTTAGTTGTGTCTTGTGTGAGGAAGTAGCAAATTTTGGAGATGTTTTTAAAGTGGAGGCAGCAAGAATTGGCCAAAGACTGGATGTGGGGAGTGAAAGAGAGATCAGAGTCAAGTGTGACCCGAATGCATCGGGCATGTGGGGTTGGGGTAATGATGTTATTATCAACAGTTAGAGAAAGTTGGGGGTAGGGATTTTGGAAGAAGGGGAAAAATAAGGAGCTCAGTTTTTGAGAGATTTAGCTTAAGGTAGTGAGAGGACATCCTGGATGAAATATTAGAAAGACAGTTAGTGACACAAGTTAGTAAGGAAGGGGGTAGGTCTGGTGCAGAGATGTAGATTTGGGTATCATCAGCATACAAGTGGTATTAAAGCCCATGGGATTGTATTAAGGAACCTAAGGATGATGTATAAATTGAGAAGTGAAGGGGACCAAGGACAGAACCTTGTCGTACCCCAACAGAAAGTGGTAAAGGGTCATAGGATGTGCCAGAGAAGGTAACACTAAAGGTCCGGTTAGACAGGTAAGAGTAGAGCCACTAAAGAGCTGTGCCACAGATGCCGAAGGATTTGGAGGGTTTGGGGCAAGAGAGTGTGGTCAACTGTGTCAAAGGCTGCAGACAGATCAAGAAGTATTAATAAAGAAAAGTGGCCTTTAGATTTTGCTTTAATTGGGTCATTACTAACCTTAATGATTGCAGTTTCTGTGAAGTGTTATGGGGTGGGGGAAATCCAGATTGCAATGGATCAAGGAGGGAGTTTAATATGAGCCCTTGATTTTAAAGGTATAGTAACTCGTGAGATTGTAATTTGTTGGTCGTGGTACTGGATAAATAGTGTCTGGGGTGATTCTGCAACATTTTGTATATTCAGCCACAATAAATTAAAGGGATAGTAAACCAATTATTTTTCTTTCATGATTCAGATAGAGCATGCAATTTTAAGCAACTTTCTAATTTACTCCTATTATCAATTTTTCTTTGTTCTTTTTGTATCTTTATTTGAAAAGCAGGAATATAAACCTTAAGAGCCGGCCCATTTTTGGCTGAGAACCTCTGTGGCACTTGCTTATTGGTTTTCTAAATGTAGCCACCAATCACAAGTGCTAGCTAGGGTGTTGAAACCAAAAATGGGGCGGCTCAATAGTTTATAGTCTTACTTTTCAAATAAAGATAGCAAGAGAACGAAGAAAATTGATAATAGGAGTACATTAGAAACTTGCTTAAAATTGCATGCTCTATCCGAATCATCAAATAACAAAATAGGGTTTACTATCCCTTTTAGTTATGACAGAATTGGTTATAACAGAGTTGCTTGTAGCAAGATGTTTTTCCTTCTTCTGAAGTGACTTTAGGATGGAAAGTCCTCCAGGCAGCAGTGTTTGTCCCACCCAAATTACTTAGCCTACAGCTTGGGTATGGATTGTGGACTCCCACCACATTATTAAAGAAAACATAATTTATGATACAACATTTTTGTAATATGAAATCAATATGGGAATATATATATATTATTTTCAAGAAAGTGTTGTGTTTCAAGAGGATCATGATGCTGCTTCTTATTATGTGATGTATATGTTCTTGATCTCTGTTATTGTATATTAAGTTTTATATTTTGCTATGCACATTCTTTATAGCAGTGTTTTTCAACCAGTGTGCCGTGGCACATTAGTGTGCCGTGAGAGATCCTCAGGTGTGCCACGGCAGACTGACAACAGTGTGACATATTTTTTAAACTTTGCTTGTTTTTTACTCCCAGTGCAGGGGTAGTTTGTAGGAGGCATGGCATAACAGCACAATACATACAGTATGTGTGTGTTTGTGTGTATGTGTATATATATATGCTGTAAGAGGCTACAATGTGTGATTTTTTTAAATTTTTGGGATGGTGGTGTGCCACAGGATTTTTTTAATGTAAAAAAGTGTGCCACGGCAAAAAAAAGGTTAAAAATCACTGCTTTATAGCATGCTAAGCGTATGACATCCAAGGCTAGACATAATTTAGATCTACACTTTAGATAGGTCAATAAGTTTTTCCTCACAACTGAGCTCTATAACCAGGAATTGCCATACACTACACCGATAAAGCCACAGATCTGAAGAGGACACAAAGACTTAGATCAATAATGTTTTTTCTATTGCAACACAAAGGATGCATGTGTGCCATTCAGACAGAAAGAGGGGATTTGTAATAACTGTATAACTGGAAAATAACAATTTGCTATAGTAAGGAAAGCTGAACCCTTTTGAATAAACTAGTTTCCAAGAGATAATATCAAGCAACTCAACCCCCAAGGCCTGTACAGAAGGAACAAAGGCTACCATACAATGTAGATAAGACAGATGAGACCTGCTCTCCTTCATGAGGACAGAACATCAAATGTCATAAAGCTTCAAAGGACACAGGACAGGACAAGGGGGTCATACATCTTCTGACCAGATAAGGTCAGTCCTGGGATGGGTCGCAAAGGTCAAAAGGCATTAGGAAAACTCATTTCCTGGACAACAGCGACATCTACAGGCAGTTAACTCAACAGAGGAATTGTTCTAAACCAGATGATAAATGGATTTGATTGGCTGGGAACTGTCTTCATGGTGTGGCTGTTTTGCTATAAATATGGTTTGAGAAGCAGCTTGGAAAGAGGAAAAAGGAAGGACAAATTAACACCAAAGTTAACAGACAGACTTCAGCTTTCTTTGCATGCACCCACCCACAAGCATTAGTCTATAGTGTAGATAAGTTAAGGAATAGAGCCTTGTATGTTAGACGCTTCTCTCACCACTCATGTATAGATTTGTCATTTAATAAATGTATCCTTTTTTATAAGATTGGTGTAAGTATCATTCTTTAAATAAGGTGAATGTATTATAAGGAAAAGCCTGACACTGATTTTAGTCAATGACCCAATATTAGAAAAGGGGCCTTTTCACATTTACTAAATAAATTAATTTCTTTCATGGTGGTGAGAGTCTATGAGACCCACCAATATTTATGTCATAACAAATTTTCTGACGGCCTTTCTATTTTTCACCTCATTTACCCTGCTTTTTCATTTCCTACCTTTCTAATTATCCTTGCTTGGCTATACGTCAGACTAACCAGAGAGGTCGGAGGATTTAAAGGGACAGTCTACTCCAGAATTGTTATTGTTTAAAAAGATAGATAATTCCTTTATTACCCATTGCCCAGCTTTGCATAACATCATGGTTATATTAATATATGTTTTATCTCTGTGATTACCCTGTATCTAAGCCTCTGCAGACTGCCCCCTTATTTCAGTTCTTTTGACATACTTGCATTTTAGCCAATCAGTGCTGACTCCTAGGTAACTCCACAGGGGTGAGCACAATCTTATATATATGGCACACTTGAGCTAGCAGTGTCTAGCAGTAAAAAACTGTTACAATGCACTGAAATAAGAGGTGGCCTTTAAGGGCTTAGAAATTAGTATATGAGTCTACCTAGGTTTAGCTTTCAGCAAAGAATGCCAAGAGAACAAATCAAATTTGATGATAAAGTAAATTGGAAAGTTGTTGCATGCCCTATCTGAATCATTAACGTTTAATTTTGACTTGACTGTCCCATTAGGTGCTCTTGGAGTTTTGGGAATCTTTGCCTCTTCCTAGTGCCCAGGTGTTGAATTCCAGGAGTAATGGCTCGCGGACTCCCACCACCAGAAATTAATTTATCAGGCAAGCATAAATTTTGTTTGTTTGTTTGGTGTGATCACCAAAAATAATCTTATACTTCAACCACAAAGTCCTTTTTATTGAAGGAAAATTCTCTCCATCATTTCCTCAAAAAAGATACTTTCATAGAGCAACCCTCTATCACAAGCAATCTTCCTATACTATTTGAAACGATACTGCGAGCCACTATAGCTCTGAGTATATAGCATTTTTAAATAATCCCAACAGGCAACTGAAAACTTTCTTCTTTACACAGTTTATTTAAAATTACATTAAAATCAATTATGAAGTATACACCACACTCAACGATATTCTAGCCTTATGGCAAACACACTAGTGGTATATTAATATATATTAATCACCCGGACCTTACAAGTCTCTGTTTGTATCAAAGCTACTTGCCACTGTGTTGCCTTAAACAATTGGCTTTCTCACCCTTGAGATTTCACTCCAAAATAAGTTGCATTCCAACGTACATTTCACCACCAACTGTGGCTTTTTCAAGGATAATTCTTCCAGTTCCTGTATTATATATTCCCCTGTCCACTCGTATTGATCTTCTTTCTCGATCCTTATTGGTTGTTGTCGTTAACTCCTAATAATCTCTTTTCTTTTGCTTTTGTATTTGGCACTAAAACAATAAAAGGAACAAGAAAAAAGTGCAATAAACAAATATTCACTATAGCATTCCTTTTCATAGTAAAAATATATTTTTCCTTTATAACATTACACATTGTCAGGACTTACCTGGCTCCAGGTCCGGCTCCCGGTCTTGGCAAATGCAGAGAGTGATTTCTTCAATCTTGGCGTCCCACGTGAAAGGACAGCAAGACTCAACTCCTACAGCTACTGCAGCTCTCTAGGAGCGCCACCTATATTTAAATGCGTCATTTCCTAATTACCGGAACTCCTACCTGGAAGTTATTGGAGTGGGAGTTCCTATAGAAGGTCATTCAGCCCCACCAGTCTGGGCTGAGTTATTGCCTTACTTACCTTGTTCTTAGAGTTTGGCTAACTGCTTTCCCTGCCTTATTCATGGTTCATGAAAGCCAAAACATACTTACCTGTTACCTGCATATGCTCACCTTGTTCCAGAGACCAAGCATACTTACCTTGCACCTGCATATGCTTTCCTGGTTCCTGAAAGCCAAAGCATACTTACCTGTTACCTGTGTAAGCTCACCTTGTCCAGAGACCAAGCATACTTACATGATACCTGTGTATGATCACCTTGTTTGAGTCTTGGGATCAATTCTTGTAAAACCTTGAGTCACAATATGAAGACTCCTACAAGACATCCACTGCACAAGCTAAGATACATGCCCTTAAACAGGGAAGAAGACATGTAAAAGAATATATAATAGAGTTTTGTCACCTTGCCACATTAACCACCTTGAATGAAGCTGCTCTCCTGGATTAAGGTTTGGTCTGTCTAATACCCTGAAAGATGAACTGCATGAGTATGGGTCCTTAAATCATTAGAAAACCTTATCTCGCTTTCAACACAGATTGACCGCCTTAGGGAAAGGCACATGGAAAAGGTTGCTGACTATAGTATATAAGCAATTTGTTCCTCCTCTGCCTCCACCTTCATCTGCTGGCTCTACCAAAGAACCCATGCAAATAGGAGGTGTCCGAGGTCCCCTCTCTCAAGCGGAAAAACAAAGAAGGTTGTTTAATCTCTCTTTGTACTGTGCAAAACCTGGACATTATAGCTTGAGAGTGCGCTGCCAAGCCCAAGACTCCTAAAGGTAAGCAGCCTCTTCCCTTCCTTTCAGTTGATCAAATGCCTTGTGAGGAGATTTGGGTGTGTGGAACACAGAATGCAGGAACAGATACACTGAAACTCGAAAACTCGAAAACGAAACTCTTTTAAAAGTTTTACCCAATGATAAGCAAAAGAATAGTTGGTAGTTCAAATTGAAGATCACAGAAACAGCTAGGGCAATGCAGAACAATAAAGTCCAGTACAAGGTTCAGAAGTAGGTTGCAATAATAAAGTCTAATCGACACTAGTGCTTAAATTGTGAAGTAGAGGGTGATGCTGTCACCAAGTAGGTACAGCAGGCACAACTGGTTAGAGGAAAGCAGACTTTCAGCAGGCACAGGATACCCAGCGTGTACTGTTGGTAGGTACAGTAGACGCAGCTGAATTGAAAAATGCTGTCACTGGTATAGAAGGCACAAGATTCTCAGCAGGTACAGGATACCGGAAGGTACTGTTTGTAAGACTGTCACAGGATACCAGATAGGTATAGCAGGCACAGATGGTTTGAGGAAGGCTATCACTGGTATAGTAGACACAGGATTTTCAGAAGCCACAGGATACCCAACTGGTACTGTTGATGAGACTTTCATGGGATACCAAATAGTTACAGCAGGCACAGTTGGTTTGTGGAAGACTGTCACTGATATAGTAGACACAGGATTCTCAGCAGACAAGGATATCCAGTGAGTACTGTTGATGAGACTGTCACAGGATACCAGATTGTTACAGCAACAGCATACACAGGTATCAGGCAAGTCTGCTTGACTTCCAGGAACCATGTGAGCATAAGTATGCTTGGTCTCTGGAACAAGGTGAGCATACACAGGTATCAGGTAAGTATGCTTGGTCTCTGGAACAAGGTGAGCATATGCAGGTACAAGGTAAGTATGTTAGGTCTCTGGAACAAGGTGAGCATATGCAGGTGCAAGGTAAGTATGTTAGGTCTCTGGAACAAGGTGAGCATATGCAGGTGCAAGTTAAGTATGCTTGGTCTCTGGAAGAAGTTGAGCATACACAGGTATCAGATAAGTATGCTTTGGCTTTCAGGAAGCAGGAACAAGGCAGGGAAGGCTATAAATCAGCCCAGATTGATGGGCTAAGTAAACTTTTATTGGGACTTCCCCAGGTGGGAGTTCTGGTAATTAGAACATGGCCATGCATGCCTAGAGAGCTGCAGCCACAGCTTTTGGAGAGGACTCCACTGGGAGTGGTGCATACGGTAAGAGCCTGACATACCTAGATATTCAAAACCTCATTTGTCCCTACCTGTTTCATTGCAGTGGGATAAGAACTCTATTAGTCAACCTGCCATGATTGATTGTGGGGCCAGCGGATGTTTCCTGGACAGCCAATTAGCTCAAAGACTTCAGATTCCTAGTCTCACTAAAGAAAAGCCAATTCACATACAGCTTATAGATGGATCACTGTTAAAGACTGAACCAATCACAAAAGAGACTATTTCTTTATTGGTCACAATAGAGCCTGGGCATTAAGAGACTGTGATGTTTGATTTAGTAACTTCACCAGTGTTTCCTTTTGTGCTTGGTCTCCCCTGGTTACATAGGCAAACTCCACTTATCGACTTAGAAACTGGAACTGTGCTCTTTAAGTCCCAGTTTTGTCTTCATTACTGCTTAAGTCCCACATTAATGCTACCCTCCAACCCGAGACTCCCGTTAAACCTCTTGTTCCAATACCAGATATATCGAGATTTTCAAGATGTCTTTGAAAAGAAAGGAGCTGATACTCTCCCTCTTCACAAGGTATTAATACTACTTGTGCTTGTTCTCCCCTGGTTACATAGGCAAACTCCACTTATCGACTGGGAAACTGGAACTGTGCTCTTTAAGTCCCAGTTTTGTCTTCATTACTGCTTAAGTCCGACATTAATGCTACCCTCCAACCCGAGACTCCCGTTAAACCTCTTGTTCCAATACCAGATATATTGAGATTTTCAAGATGTCTTTGAAAAGAAAGGAGCTGATACTCTCCCTCTTCACAAGGTATTAATACTGCATCAGTAAGGTCTATCCCAGGAAGAAATTTCAAGGCAGACAAGGGTTTCCAGATGTGCTGTCCAAGCTCTTCTAAAGAAAGACAAAGAAACGGGAAACTTTAAGGACCATAGATGCAGTGTTCGGCCAAGGAAAATTGTGCAGCAGATGAAAGGCATTTTGTTTGTTGAAGGGCTGGGGAGCAGTACAAGAATGGGTATCTACAGGCAACAGTGAAGAATGGTAGAGGTTCCTTGGAAGTTTGGGGCTGAATTTCTGCAAATGGAGTTGGGGATTTGGTCAGAATTAATGGTCTCCTCAATGATGAAAAGTAGAGGCAGATACTTATCCATCATGCAATACCATCAGGGAGGTGACTGATTGGCCCAAAATGTATTCTACAGCATGATAATGACCCCAAACATACAGCCAAAATCATTATAAACGATCTTCAGGGTCAAGAAGAATAAGGATTTCTGAAAGTGATGGTATAGCCCCCACAGAGCCCTTATCTCAACTCTGTCTGGGATTACATGAAGAGACAGAAGCAACTGTGGTTGCCTAACTGTAGTTAGTTCAAGATATTTGAAACAACCTACCTGCTGAGTGTATGTAAAAAAAATTATGCTGTTTTAAAGGCAAAAGGTGGTCCTAAGGAGCCGATTTATTAATGTGTGGGCAGACATGATCCTCTGTAGCGGATCATGTCCGCCCCACATCGATAAATGCCGACAGCATATGTGAAATGCTTGTGCAATGCCGCCCCCTACACATTTGCGGCCGCTAGCAGGGGGTGTCAATCATCACGATCGTATCTCAGAGGTGGCGGACGAGTTAAGGAGCAGTGGTCTTATGTTTCTGGCTTCTTAAATCCGACCCCAAATATTGATTTGATTACCTTTTTTTTTTTTATTCACTCACTTTCCATTTTGTTAATTTCAAAAAAATAAAGTATTAACATTTCTATTTTTGAAAGCACTCTTACTTTACAGCATTTTTTCACACCTGACTAAAAGTTTTGAACACTACTATATGTCCCTTTAATAATACCTTCCATGGTTGGTCGTAAAATACTGGCCACGTGGCAACACTACTTAAAATGACTTTAAATACGCTACAACCTTGACAGCAGAATGCATTGAATCTATAAAATGATTATGGTTCCTTATAAATATCTGCATCTGCTGTTGTGAACAAGCTTTATTGAGCCTGGCACAGATTTCACATTTCTGGTAACATCTTCAGAGACCCCTGGGGCACGTGCAGAGCCCACACACATCCAGAAACAGAATAAGTATAAGGTCTTACTGACATATTTATTCTTCAGATTTGAGTTTGGGGCAACAATGTAGCACATATAATTATAAAAAATCACACACAGATTAAAGGGACACTGAACCCCAAAAAAAAATTTTGGGATTCAGATAGAGCATGAAATTTTAAACAACTTTCTAATTTACTCCTATTATCAAATTTTCTTTATTCTCTTGGCATCTTTATTTGAAATGCAAGAATGTAAGGTTAGATGCCGGCCCATTTTTGGTGAACAACCTGGGTTGTCCTCGCTGATTGGTGGATAAATTCATCCACCAATAAAAAGTGCTGTTCAGTGTTCTGAACCAAGAAAAAAAGCTTAGATGCTTTCTTTTTCAAATAAAGATAGTAAGAGAACGAAGAAAATTTGATAATAGGAGTAAATTAGAAAGTTGCTTAAAATTGTGAGCTCTATCTGAATCACGAAAGAAAAAAAATTTGGGTTCAGTGTCCCTTTAACTGGCTAACCTGTTCCTATGGACACTACAGTTGTAAATCCAGACCTGCTACCACATAGGGCAGTATATGACAAACATTTTTTAACCCTTTCTGTCCTAATGATAACCCCTGGTTTCCCCTTCTTTAGAGGCACATTCAGACCTAATACGTGCATGCATACTATAGAATATAAATTCCTTAAAGGGACAGTCTAGTCAATATTAATTTTTCATGATTAAGATAGGGCATGCAATTTTAACAACTTTTGTCATTTACTTTTATCATCAAATTTGCTTTGTTCTCTTTGTATTCTTTGTTGAAAGCCAAACCTAGGTGGGCTCATATGCTAATTTCTAACTCCTTGAAGCCTGCCTCTAATCTCAGTGCATTTTGACAGTTTTTCACAGCTAGACAGCACTAGTTCATGTGTACCATATAGATAACATTGTGCTCACACCTGTGGAGTTACTTGTGAGAGGGCACTGATTGGTTAAAATGCAAGTCTGTCAAAAGAACTGAAATAAGGGGGCAGTTTACAGAGGCTTAGATACAAGATAATCACAGAGGTAATAAGTGTATTAATATAACAGTGTTGGTTATGCAAAACTGTGGAATGGGTAATAAAGGGATTATTTATCTTTTTAAATAATAACTATTCTGGAGTAGACTGTCCCTTTAAGAATACTTCAGTTTTTTTTCTGAGAAAATGATGCTTAATACAGTAAACCTTTAGTGATAAATTAAGAAGAGAACAGGTAGTAATACAATTTACACAGCCCTGGCCTCTGTTCTGCTGCTATAACATTGACAAATATATCTTGTGGCTTGTCTAACTGAATACATAGTAATGCAAACTGTACCTGTATTTATTTATTTTAAATGCCAGCTGCGCTCTGCTCAGCAGAATGTTTGAAATGTAAAGATATGCTACTAAATCATAATTTGGGACAGAAAATTCAAAATTAAACTTTTTATGATTCAGATAGAGCATGAAAGTTTAAACAACTTTCCAATGTATTTCTATCATCAAATTTGCTTTTGTTATTCTTTGTTGAAGAGTAAAATAGGTAGGCTAAAATGCGCTGCATGTCTATTTAGCATTTTGTTGCAGCTGTGCTGCAACTATGTATTACACTGCTATAAACATTGTTGCAAACATTGCCACCAGATGGCTAGACATGTGCACGCTCCTAAGATCACCAACGATTACTCGTTAAAGGGATCGAAAAGTCAAAATAAAACTTCCAAGAATCAGATAGAGCATGTCATTTTAAGATACTTATAAAATCCCTTCTATTTTCAAATGTGCGTTGTTCTCTTGGAATCCCTTAGTGAAAAAGAATACGCACATATCCTACACTAGTGGGAGCTAGCTACTGATTGGTGCCTGCACACAATTGTCTCTTGTTATTGGCTAACTAGATATGTTCATCTTGTTGCCTGTAGTGCAATGGTGTTCCTTCAGCAAACGATAACAAGAGAATGAAGAAAATTTGATAATAGAAGTAAATTGGAAAATTGTTTAAAAATCTATGTTTTTTCCAAATTATGAAAGAAAATGTTGGGGTTTTCCTTTAACAAAGGATACAACAAGAACTAAGCAAATTGATAATAAAAGTAAATTGAAAATCTGTTTAAAATTTCTTGCTTTATCCAACCTATAAAAGTTTGATTTTTACTTTACTGTGCCTTTAAATTGCTGGTCACAAACCCAAAAGCACGGTTATTACTCACCATGCTATTGTTTTTCCTCCTGTGCCGCTGTATTTTAACCCCTTACAAGTGCCAGTTGATGAAGTCCAGCATCTCTATACTGGGTGTCGCCATCTTGGAGCTTAGGTATTCATTCACCCTGTAACAGAAGCAGCACACATTCACAGGTCACTGATGCTGCCGACTCTTGTATTGTAAGATTAGAGGAAGTGTAAATGATACAGACCAAAACCTTTACATTTTTGAACCAGTTGCATTCCTCTTTATTATTAATCAGACTTAAATGTTTAATACTTATGTAACTTTTAAACTGTTGTTAAGAAAACCTACATATATGTAAAGCTTCTCCTGTGAATCATGCACACTACCAGAAGTACACCTTAGACCTGTCAAAAAGCTGTCAGTGTCACTAACTTGAATGTGGAACACCTTTGTCACAAAGAGGAAGAATACATGAACTTCAAGATGGTGCCCCCCTGTATAAAGTTATGTAGTTTCACCCATCAACACCTGTAAGACAGACTTCACAACCAACCTGCATCCTGCGTGATTATCATGAATTGGGAGGTCTTGTCTGCATCCCACCCACAGCTTCTTGATGTTCTGGTTTTCAGCTCTTCCCAAAACATGCCCTATATGCCTGTGGCACACCACTTCCACCCACAACCAGCCTCAGTTCCACCAGCAGCACACTCAACCAGAGTACTGTGTTGACGTAGTACCTACGTCCAGCACAGAGGCGCAGGTTGTGGTCCCGCTGTCAAACCACAACTGGGGGGCAGATGGCATCTGCCTTTATATAGTAAGGGAGCACTGTTCATGCTCCTTTACCATATGAAGGCAGATCGGAGAAAGACAGTGTCACTCTCTGTATCGGGCATTGAGACAGCATTTTTGAGGGGTGGGAGGAGAGCAAGGAGGTGGTGTGGGGTTATCGTGGGCAGGGGAAGGAAAGGGCAGGTCCCTACAATTTGGAAACTGAAACTCAGAAAGAGAGAGGAAGGGGTGAGTCCGTACACTACAGAAAACTTGTTGATCACTTGGAGGGGGAGGTGGAGAAAGGGTCCCTACGCTACAGAAAAAAAAAAAATACATACTGGCAGACTTGCTGCCTGTACCTAAAATGGCTTTAACCAGTGGAAGGGGGAGGACATAGAGCTGTTTGGGAGGGATCAGGGAAGTGCGAGGGTAATCCCTACACTATAGCAAATATTTTTATTTATATATATATATATATATATATATATATATACTGTGTGTATTTCTATATATATATATATATATATATATATATGTATATATATATATATATATATATATATATATATATATATATATGTATATATATATGTATATATATATATATATATATATATATATATATATATGTATATATATATATATATATATATATATATATATGTATATATATATATATATATATATATATATATATGTATATATATATATATATATATATATATATATATATATGTATATATATATATATATATATATATATATATATATATATATATATATATATATACTAATGTGCAAAGTTTATAGGCAGGTATAAACTTTTTTCTTCTGTTACCCATTATGCATTTTGTTAATTGATAAAATAATCTATTAGCATTTCTATTTTTAAAAAGCATTCTTACTCTACAGAATGTTTTCACATCTGCCTAAAACTTTTGCACAGTATTGTATATATAATTTATTAACACCTAGATTTAGAGTTCTGCGTTAGCCGTCAAAAGCAGCGTTAAGGGGTCCTAACGCTGCTTTTGGCCGCCCGCTGGTATTTAGAGTCAGGCAGGAAAGTGTCTAATGCTCACTTTCAAGCTGCGACTTTTCCATACAGCAGATCCCCTTACGCCAATTGCGTATCCTATCTTTTCAATGGGATCTTCCTAACGCCGGTATTTAGAGTCTTGGCTGAAGTGAGCAGTAGACCCTCTACCGACAAGACTCCAGCTGCAAAAAAAAGTCAGTAGTTAAGAGCTTTCTGGGCTAACGCCGGTTTATAAAGCTCTTAACTACTGTGCTCTAAAGTACACTAGCACCCATAAACTACCTATGTACCCCAAAACCGAGGTCCCCCCACATCGCCGCCACTATAATAAATATTTTCAACCCCTAATCTGCCGACCGCACACCGCCACCACCTACATTATCCCTATGAACCCCTAATCTGCTGCCTCTAACATCGCCGACACCTACATAATATTTATTAACCCCTAATCTGCCCCCCCCACGTCGCCGCCACATAACTACACTTATTAACCCCTAATCTGCTGACCGGACCACGCCGCTACTCTAATAAATGTATTAACCCCTAAAACTAAGTCTAACCCTAACCCTAACACCCCCCTAAGTTAAATATAATTTTAATCTAACAAAATAAATTAACTCTTATTAACTAAAGTATTCCTATTTAAAACTAAATACTTACCTGTAAAATAAACCCTAATATAGCTACAATATAACGAATAATTATATTGTAGCTATTTTACATTTATTTTACAGGCAACTTTGTATTTATTTTAACTAGCTACAATAGCTATTAAATAGTTATTAACTATTTAATAACTACCTAGTTAAAATAATTAAAAAATTACCTGTAACCTAAGTTACAATTAAACCTAACACTACACTATCAATAAATTAATTAAATAGATTACTTACAATTACATACAATTAAATAAACTAAACTAAATTACAAAAACAAACAAACACTAAATTACAAAAAATAAAAAAAGATTACTAGAATATTAGGCTAATTACACCCCCAATAAAATAAAAAAGCCCCCCAAAATAATAAAGGTCCCTACCCTATTCTAAATTAAAAAGTAACCAGCTCTTTTACCAGCCCTTAAAAGGGCTTTTTGCGGGGCATGCCCCTAAGTAATCAGCTCTTTTGCCTGTAAAAAAAAATACAACCCCCCCAACATTAAAACCCACCACCCACATACCCTCGCATTCTATTGGCTGATCGGAACAGCCAATAGAATGCGATGTTAGGGGCAGCAGATTAGGGGTACATAGGGATAATGTAGGTTGCGGCGGTGTACTGAGCGGCAGATTAGGGGTTAATTGTATAATGCAGGTGTCAGCGATAGCGGGGGCGGCAGATTAGGGGTTAATAAGTGTAAGGTTAGGGGTGTTTAGACTCGGGGTTCATGTTAGGGTGTTAGGTGCAGACTTAGAGAGTGTTTCCCCATAGGAAACAATGGGGCTGCGTTGGGAGCTTAATGCTGCTTTTTTGCAGGTGTTAGGTTTTTTTTCATCCCAAACTGCCCCATTGTTTCCTATAGGGGAATCGTGCATGAGCATGTTTTGCCAGCTTACCGCTACTGTAAGCAACGCTGGTATTGAGAGTTGAAGTGGCGGTAAATTAGGTTCAACGCACCCTTTTTGGAGCCTAACGCAGCCCTTCAGACAACTCTAAATACCAGCGTTGTCTTAAGGGTGCGTTGGGAAAAAAAGCTGCGTTAGCTACGCGGGTCTTTACCAACAAAACTCTAAATCTAGGCGTAAATTAATTAAAAGCGTTCAACAATGCAATGAACCAATAGTACTGGTTCAATACCTGTGATCATTGCAATACGCTATTGCAGTGATCACATGGGGCATATAGAAAAAAAATATATCAGTATAGTATTTATATATAGTTTTTGGGGTCCATTTTGAGAATTCATGTCTTTATGCCATACCAAATGGACCCTGCACCCATTGCCATAAGAATAGATGTCCTTTCACAGAAGTGTGGTGCGCAGCTGCAATTAGCTGCCTTCTAACTACCAAAAACAAAGCAATGCGTGTCTGCTATTTCTGAACAAAGGGGATCCTAGAGAAGCTTTTACAACCATTTGTCTTATGACTGCACAAGTTGTATGTAAATAAGTTCAGTAAGAAAAGTTGATTTATTTTTTATGATTGCAAATTGCATACATCTGACAGCATAATCGTAGCATGAAATACAGGTACAAAACCCTTTATCCAAACTTCTTGGGACCGGAAAATGTTTGTATTTTGGAATAGTTTGGATTTCTGAATATTTGTTAATTTGCATCTGTAAAATGTGACAGATTGGGGGGATGGGACCAAGTGTAAACACCAATATCCTATGTCTTTAAGGCTATATTGCATGTCATAATACAGCTTATACAAGCGACCTAAAGGCAGTTTTATATGATTTTTTTATATTTTTGTATACATGGTATCATCAAAAAGATAATAAAGTACAGTAATCAGAATGGTAATAGTTGTTGTTTAAATAAATATAGACTATTATTTGCATTTAAAAAAAAAAAGAAAATAAAAAGATGCAGGCAGAGAAGATTGGGACTTAAATACTAATGAAAAAGTTTGGATTTTGGAATAATTCTGTTATTCTGAATTCTGGATTTAGGAATTTGTACCTACATACCAAAACAGGCCTAGATCAATACCTTGAGTTGTCTACTTCAAAAATATATATCGTTTGGGGGACAACTTTGAGAATTTGTGCAATTCTGCTATACTAAATGAGAATTAACCCATTGATTACAAGGGGAGCGCAAACGTTTGTGCGCAAGTGATAAGGGGTTTATTGTGGGTGTTTACGCTCGTCAAGTTTACTCCTGGTATTATGATTTGAAAGTAAACGCGATCACTTGAATGCAATCGCAATTTATGCAAAAATGATTACCGCATCCTTCTAGTGCAGTTAATGTTCGAGTGGGAAGATTAATTTAGCGCTCCACTTGTAATCTGACCCTATATCATTTTAGAACATGATATGCATAGCTCAAGATAAAGATCATAAAGTTATCGAAAATACATGCATGTTGGTCGTAGCTGAATCATAGGATGCCAATGAACAAATTTTGAGAATTTTTTTTTTCTAGTTAGATAATCTTTTAATATATATATAGATAAAAGAAGTCTTGACTGACTCATCAACGCCCAGGTCAAACCGTTTAACCTAGGAATGTGAGATTTGGAAGTTACGTTGTTTTTATGACGTAGGCACCCACTAAGGAAGGATTTTTGGAAATTACGTCCCTAAGGGAGTGAAAAAGGGGGGGTGAACTTTTTTATGAGGATACCAATAGCTCACAAACAGACGATGTTACAGACGTGAAAATTGGTATTTAGATTATCCTTGAAAAATAAAGAAACGTGTTTTAGCATTTCCCCAAAATCCACTTAAGGGGGGTCAAAAGGGGGGGCTGATTTATGAGGATACCTATAGCTCAAAAAACAAAGATGTTATAGAGACGAAAATTGGTATTTAGACTACAAGAAACACAGAGAATTAACGAAAACTCAAGAAGTTCATGTCAGCAAGTGTGCAACCGGATCGGGCAAACATGTGAGGGCACAAGTTGTTGAGAGTGGTCGCGTTTTTCGCTATTTTTTTTACAAATCACAAAATCCATGCGAGCGAACCAACAGCTAGCATATATATATATATATATATATATATATATATATATATATATATATATATAAATTCAGAGTCATTTAGATAAAAAATATGGCACAGTAAGACTATATGAGATACTGTGATTAGGTGGAGGATTGCAGCACTCAATAGAAAAGGGTTTTCCTTTATTGAATCTAAAACGTAGATATTTGGCTGGGAGACCTTCCAATGACCACCAAACAAGTGCACACAGGCTCAGGAAAATGCAACAATTGTATTTACAGATAAAACATCACTGAGAAAGGCATTAAGCATTGTGTTAAAACTAGTAAGCTTGATAAATATACCGCTGCAGTGGATAGAAATTACTGGACTAAAAGACTAGCTAATTATAGTAGTATTAAATAGCAACAACAGAGAAAATGCATTCCATATTGGTAACATGTATCGGTTATATATGTAACAAGTTGTGACAATACTGTTTAAAAACAGGTAGTACCAAAGACATATTGTATACGACCTGAATGGTATGATGAATAATGTCCTCCTTGGGATGTATAAGCAAAACAGGGCCTTCTGGAGCTCAAGGTCCTTATTAAATCAAGGCTGAGACATAAGATGGAGCAATCCTCCAGGAGTTAGAGGTATATATTTCAAGATGTTATAGGCTTGATCCTGCTATTATCCGATGAATAGGGCAGGTATAGCTAGCTAGTAACTCAAGGTAAGAGCATCCTCTTTAGCCAGCAAAAGAAGTGTTAGACGTTGTTACAACCAAATTCAGTTGTTGCTTTAACAGATAACAAATGCAGCCTTACAAAATGTTGCGGTAAGTGAAAACCAGGTATTTCCTTTCAGGCACTTTAACAAGACCGGGACAGCAGCCTCTGACGTCTTATACTTAAGAATCCTCCTTCACATATGCTAGTCGTGTCTCATTGCTTGAAGAGACCCCGAATGTGGTGGGTAGAGTATTGTTGCCTGTGTACTTATTACTCCGGGCTTCAAAAGAGCCGCTTTAGCTGTTTGTAAGTGTCAGTCGACGCGCGTTTCGCCCCACAATGCTGAGCGAAAGCAGGGGCCTCGTCAGGACTCTCGATCACCTGTGTCTCTTGACTTTTGTTGGTTTTTAGTGTTGTGGGCGTGATTACCTTAGTGCTTCCATTTCCAATCATTGGTTACTAAAGCCAGGCCTCTTTCAATATTACCATATTATAGTCTAGAGAAGTGTACGTGATACATTGTATTTAAAAATGGCTGCATCAAACCAGAACCCATGTGCACTGTTATACAAACATCGCTCTTTCTAATTACACCTATTGGGATAGTCGGTTAGTTTTAGTTGTAAGGTAGTGTTATATTTGAAACAACTTATTAAAAGATAGGAAACTTTTATCAGTATTCTGCAATAGCAGACAATGGGATCTTTGTTTTATATAGTATTCTCTTTTTCATTTATTAAGCAAGCATGAAATTTATCAGTTTTCCATAACTTAATTCTCACATCGAAAGAATTTTACAGTGAAATTATTGGACAAATTTTAAGTTGCTAGGTATTTGGCCATAAAATGATGCATACTCTATTCTTTCATTTAGACCATGTGGAGAAACTGTATTTAGTTTGTACGTCCACCTAATCACAGTATCTCATAGAGTCTTACTGTGCCATATTCCTTATCCGGCTAAATACGGCTAAATACCGTTTAGACTATTTTTACAATCCAGGTATAAATTCCTAATCCTGTAATCAGGAAGGTCCTGGTAATCCTCTCCCAGTCATATTTGTATTTAATATATATATATATATATATATATATATATATATATATATATTTCTTTTTTTAATTTTTTTTTGTACTTTTACAGTAAGTTCTTAATTCTGTGAATAAATAGCTATTTCAAATTGTTGTCGACCAAAAGCTATTTATATGGCAAAAATTGTTTTCATAGGTAAATCAAAAAGCAAAGGCTCTACTTCTGTTTAAACAGAGTAATAGCAAAAAATTTAAAATTATCTGGGAAAGTTTTTCTTTAAAATTCACAGTAGCGAAGTGGTTAAAGGGACATGAAATCCAATTTTTCTTTCATGGTTCAGACAGAGCACTAAATGTTATTCTCTTGAGATGTGTGTATATATATATATATAGAAAGAAAAAGACAAATGCAGGCGGCTTCTCCAAATCCAAAACTCGATTTTATTCCATGTTAAAATCCATGTAATACATGATCATGCGAAAATTCACAAAAGTAATCATAGCTGCAGGTAAAATCACAGCCTACCTATTTAAGGCAGCTGGACAAACTCCATTGGTTAAAAACTTTTATTAATTAACAAGTTATGCTAGAAGGGTATTTAACCCTATGTTTACTTTTAAACAAAAAAGCCTAGTTCTAGATAAATAATGTGTTCAAATGCATATAAACTAAGTAATGTCTAATGCGTATATAACGCTTTCCGTGTGTATATTCACAGGGCTTAGAACATGAAGGGGCATGTTAAAGATACAAGAATATGTTGGATTTTATGCAAGGTTTATAGTTAAATTATGTAACTGCATAATATAAATATATATATACAGGGAGTGCAGAATTATTAGGCAAATGAGTATTTTGACCACATCATCCTCTTTATGCATGTTGTCTTACTCCAAGCTGTATAGGCTCGAAAGCCTACTACCAATTAAGCATATTAGGTGATGTGCATCTCTGTAATGAGAAGGGGTGTGGTCTAATGACATCAACACCCTATATCAGGTGTGCATAATTATTAGGCAACTTCCTTTCCTTTGGCAAAATGGGTCAAAAGAAGGACTTGACAGGCTCAGAAAAGTCAAAAATAGTGAGATATCTTGCAGAGGGATGCAGCACTCTTAAAATTGCAAAGCTTCTGAAGCGTGATCATCGAACAATCAAGCGTTTCATTCAAAATAGTCAACAGGGTCGCAAGAAGCGTGTGGAAAAACCAAGGCGCAAAATAACTGCCCATGAACTGAGAAAAGTCAAGCGTGCAGCTGCCAAGATGCCACTTGCCACCAGTTTGGCCATATTTCAGAGCTGCAACATCACTGGAGTGCCCAAAAGCACAAGGTGTGCAATACTCAGAGACATGGCCAAGGTAAGAAAGGCTGAAAGACGACCACCACTGAACAAGACACACAAGCTGAAATGTCAAGACTGGGCCAAGAAATATCTCAAGACTGATTTTTCTAAGGTTTTATGGACTGATGAAATGAGAGTGAGTCTTGATGGGCCAGATGGATGGGCCCGTGGTTGGATTGGTAAAGGGCAGAGAGCTCCAGTCCGACTCAGACGCCAGCAAGGTGGAGGTGGAGTACTGGTTTGGGCTGGTATCATCAAAGATGAGCTTGTGGGACCTTTTCGGGTTGAAGATGGAGTCAAGCTCAACTCCCAGTCCTACTGCCAGTTTCTGGAAGACACCTTCTTCAAGCAGTGATACAGGAAGAAGTCTGCATCCTTCAAGAAAAACATGATTTTCATGCAGGACAATGCTCCATCACACGCGTCCAAGTACTCCACAGCGTGGCTGGCAAGAAAGGGTATAAAAGAAGAAAATCTAATGACATGGCCTCCTTGTTCACCTGATCTGAACCCCATTGAGAACCTGTGGTCCATCATCAAATGTGAGATTTACAGGGAGGGAAAACAGTACACCTCTCTGAACAGTGTCTGGGAGGCTGTGGTTGCTGCGGCACGCAATGTTGATGGTGAACAGATCAAAACACTGACAGAATCCATGGATGGCAGGCTTTTAAGTCTCCTTGCAAAAACAAGGTGGCTATATTTGTCACTGATTTGTTTTTGTTTTGTTTTTGAATGTCAGAAATGTATATTTGTGAATGTTGAGATGTTATATTGGTTTCACTGGTAAAAATAAATAATTGAAATGGGTATATATTTGTTTTTTGTTAAGTTGCCTAATAATTATGCACAGTAATAGTCACCTGCACACACAGATATCCCCCTAAAATAGCTAAAACTAAAAACAAACTAAAAACTACTTCAAAAAATATTCAGCTTTGATATTAATGAGTTTTTTGGGTTCATTGAGAACATGGTTGTTATTCAATAATAAAATTAACCCTCAAAAATACAACTTGCCTAATAATTCTGCACTCCCTGTATATATATATATATATATATATATATATATATATATATATATATAAAGAAAGAACATAATTAATTCGCTTCAAATACTTGGAGATAAGCATTATATACATACAAAGGAAAATTACATGTCGGGGGCTGCCAAGCATGCACATGTATGTATGTAAAATGTAAAAACATATGCATGGATTGTTAATGTGCAGTGGGGCAAACAAAATAAAGAATAATAATTTATTAACTTAAGATCCAAATTTAAAAAAAAATTAAATTTGAAATTCTGAAGTTAAAATTTCAAAATATTTCTAAATATTAAAGGTTAATATATGAATAGTATAGAAAAATGCACGATATGTGCATGTGATCAAAAATTCGGTTGCAGAAGAGGGGGATGCATGTTATTATTCCCAAAAATTTATTAGATCATATTCCGAATTCAGACCCAGAGGTACTCTGGTCTGGAGTTTAAATATCCAATACATCTCCCTCTTCTGCAACAACTGATCACGATCACCTCCTCTCGGTGGACACAGCACTCTCTCTATAGCTTGCCATCTTAAGCTACTGATGTCTTTATTATGACAACGTGCAAAGTGTCTAACCAGTGGTGTACTTGCTTCACCCGCTTGAATGGTAGACAAATGGTTGCGAATACAGACCTTCACCTCATTTGTGGTTAAACCTACATATTGTAGATGGCAAAGTATGCCGGTAAGAAGATATACTACATAGGTTGAGGTACATTTCAAACAGCTATTGATTGGAAACGTGTCACCTGTAACTTCTGATTTGAAAATGTTTGACACCATGATATATTCACATACCCAGCATTTTTGTCTGCATTTGAATAAACCTTTGTGGATCAACCACGAGCTAGTAGGTTTATTCAATTTAGGTAACAATGATGGTGACAAAACATTCGCCAAAGTCTTGGCTCTCCTGTAGGAGCACCTTAAACCAGTTTTGACACAGTCTTCAAGTTTGTCATCAGCTGAAAGAAATTTGAAATGTTTTTTAACAATCTTACATATTTCAGTGTACTGTGAACTGAAATCCGTTACAAAAGTAACACCATGGTGAGTGTCTAAATTAGTGTATTTTGGGCATCCCTGAATTAAAGTGTTTCTATCAATTGTCAAGGTATTTGAAATATTATTAAATAATATATAGAAATATATTTGTCTTTATTTGATAAATCTGTGGATATAAACATGGTCTGTAGGACAAAGGATTAGATCTCCCCCACTCCAATTGCACAGGAGACATTCTTGGCTGAAAGGAGAACAGAGGATTATCTCTGGGAGATCTCACACACTCAATATGTTAAATTATGCAATTGTATAATTTAGCAAGGAACTAAAATATAACATAGTTTCAGGATACAGGCAAATATATGGAGACGAAATGTCTGAATTACCCTTTTGGAACTAATCAAAATCATGGAGAGACAGCTTTTATGCACATGGTGTTAATTTTTAAATACACATCTGCACTACTAGCTAAACAGGAAATATGCTGCATTAAGACTTTTACAACTACTCGTGGATTGACCCCATGTGGTGAGTATGAGACAAAAAGTCTGGCAACTGAAGTTACTGAAAAGTTAGAATGTTAGGATAATACAGTGAAGGCCCATGACTTACATTATGATTTCAAAGGAAAATATATATATTTTAATGGATATGAGATGTATATTTATGTGATATCAAATATTAACATCTAGATATATATATATATGGAAAGTAAAAGATTGAATGATATATATATATATATATATATATATATATATATGTATATTTTGAAGGCATGAATATCTTAGCCTCTGTGTGTTTAAGAACATGAATAGATGTTTATGGACCTGAAGAGAAGTGATTATTAACATTTATTTTTATTTCAGATCTACATAGACAGGATTCACTTGGAATACAGTACAATACTGAATTAAAAATAAGCTATTATTCACATATAAATGCCAGGATACCGATAACATTGTAATGCATTTTAAACTAATAATTAGCAGTATTAAATTACCTAAATAAAATAAAATGTTAATAATATAACATATTTGGTATCAGAATAATAAAAAAAAAAATAACCTAATATTAACCATCTGTAATTGGGGTTATATATGATTAATGCAGAGAGTGTAATCTGATTAAATAACCATTTTATGAAAAAAAAAAAAATTTAACTTGCTTAAAAATGTTAGAGATGTTCTTGTTGTATTTGTTTGTTTGTACGTCTGTTGCCACCTAGTGTTATGATGCGGAATTGCAACCATGAGATGATTGGTTGTTGCAAAGAATGCATTTCCTTGACAACACATTTACCAAATAAACCAATCCATGTTCAGTTGCAAAGAACTAATCCAAGACAAGGCCGTGGGCGTTTCCAATATTCACCAATGACTGATAAATAATCAAAAAGGGGAGGGGTAAGATCAGATGATTTAACCCCAGCATAGAGACTAAGAGGGGTTGTGTTATTTTGATCCAGAAAGGAGTAACTGCGGCAGTTATTAATCAAAAGCACACACCTACCATATGGACTCCATATGCTTTACCCCAATTTTGAATTTCTGAGGTGAATTGGATCTGTTGCAAAACATTGGGAACCGGATTGCTGTTTATTTGGGTGATGTATATAAAAGTTTTATTATAAGATAAGTTATATGCATAGTCAATTTGTATTTAATAGATTTAAAGAAACAGTGTGTTTTAGTTAGCATTTCACAGCCTATATATATATTGTTTAAATCTGCGTCTGATTGACCAAGTAACTCATCTATGCAAGTTCTGATATTGTCAGTTAATTTTGTATTAGGATAAATTGCAGTTAAATAGCAGAATATATATATTATCCTATTGTTTTATAAACACTGTTTAGAATTGTATTGCTTGGATGTTAAAGGTTTTTAGTCCCATTGTGTTAAATAAATAAAAGGCTGAATTGTGAAGGTATATTTTTCTGGGTTTTGTAAGAAGGATAGCATATCTTAAGAGTTGGTTTTAACGCATATAAATTTTGTTTCATTTCCTTTTATTGCAAATATACTTCAATATGTTTATGGATATTAACTAAATAAAAGAATTCAGATATTTATATTAATTATATGGTCTAGTAGGTGCATGGTTGATAAGGGTTTCTATTTCTTTGTATTGTGTTTATAACCCTGCCATAAACTTATATATATTATTTGGATAACACTGCTAAGATTTTCATAAATATACTGACATAAGAATTGGAGGCACTTTTTCTGAGATTTATTAATATTCCATCATAATTGATATAATATATTTGTAAGTAAATAGAAATTATTATAAAAGAGAAAAAAAAATAAATTCATATTTCGAAGATATAATTTTTTTTGAAAAGTTGAAATATTAATTTTCATATTTCGAGATTGACATTAATATCTTGAAATATTATTAAAGATTAATTTTGAAAAATTAATAAAAATATTAATTTTTCATAATTCAAAATTAATCAAAAATATTGATTTTTCATATTTTCAAAGTTAATCAAAAATATTAATTTCTCATATTTTGGAATATTAATTTTTCATATTTCAAAATTAATAATATTTTTTTTTTAAATATAAAAATTTTCCTTCTCTCTTTTTATTGGCAAAAATTGTATTAGCGTTTTAGTTTAACTAAGTACTAAACCAATATAATAATGTCTGTAGCCAGAAGTGACTCATTTAATTCTATACATAGCAATGAAATTGGTCCCATAACCATACCTATTACTAAAGGTCAGGTCCTTAAGAAAGATATCTTAAGTTACCTTAAAGGGAAGTTTAATATTGCGGGTGAATTAAATGATTTTATTGATATGCTTGAAACTAGGGCTAAAAATATTACCGTTAATAATAATATGTGGAATGAAGAGAATGAATTCTTCCAGGAATTATTAATGATTAATCAATGCGAAGCTCCCAAAAAGCGAGACGAACTAATACTAAAATCCTGGCCCCTTTTAATATGCATAATTGACAAAATGTCGTTTTGTGTCACAGACAAACGATTGCAAATACAGGAGCTAGAAAATAGTATTCGTTCCTCGCGCAGACGCGAAGAGGGTTTAAAAATAGCCAAAAATAAAATGGATGAATTTGCCCAAAACCTAGCCACCTTAGATAAGCACAATATGGACTTAATCGCGCAGATACAAGATTTAAATAAACAGCTTGCGCAAAGCCAGAGAGAACTAAGCGATTTAAAAAGGTCATATCGCCATAATGAAAACCCCTATATTAGCAATGAGAATAATACAGATAATGCTAACTCCTTTAGCGAACGCGTCAGGGACGAGGTACGAAAATATATAGAACAACATAGACAAATGACCCCTAACGGGTCAGAAGTAGATTTCCCAAATAGACAATCCCCTCAGGATGTAAATCCAGAGGACAGCTGTAGCGCAGCTGATGTGGGGGAGGGAAACTCTAACAGAGAATCCCAAAATAAGTCTGATAAAGTCTATGATTCCCATAAAATAATCACCTTCGTACAACGCGCAGTACCTATATTCTCCAATAAGGGAACAACATCTGTAATTGATCATTTACAGGCTTTTGAAAATGCGTTAGCTATAATGAATGTTACAAGTGAGAAATTGAAAATTGAATTTCTGCCTTGGGTATTTGACAGTAAGCATCACAAATTCTTTGCTTCACTAAAGGATATGAATATTCATTCCTGGAATGGGGTAAAACAACAATGCAGAAAAGAATTCGGGCAATATCGCACTAAAACTGCCGCGAAAATAGCGGTATATGGTTTAAAGTGTCGTGCGAATCAGAGTCCAGTCGAATTCCTTTCTGTATTGAAAAATGCGTACAGTATGGCTGAAGATAATCCCAGATTTGATGGCTCAGAATTTGTAAATTTATTTTTTGAAGCATTGCCTACACCCATCAAAATCAACTTAGCTAGAGATTTTGATGAGGACTGCTCATTGGAATGGCTGATCAAAGAGAGTACGAAGTTATACTCTATTCAGCAGTCCAGTGAGCAGGGGGTTAAAAAGGAGTCAAAACCCAAAATTGTGGCAGAAACTAGGGTGTCACCTAGCCCCCTCAATTTGGAGTCCAACAAGAGGACTTATGCAGAGGTGGCCAGTCAAAACAGGCCATCTCCACAGAGGTTTAATTCTGCCCCTCCCCCTACACAGGTTGAGGCGCAGGGAGACTATAACCAAAGTGGGGGACATAATCAGGTGAATAATTACTCACAAAGAGAATACTCACCAAATAATTGGTATCCGCGCAAGGGTAGATACAATAGACGGCGAAGATATTCTCAGGGTAACCAGACACCCCAGGTATATAATGCTTCCCAAAATATTAATACTGAACAAGCTGAACCCCAGGGGCAACCACGCCAGAATAGAAATAGTGGCCCTGATTCTGAGGGAACCCAATGGTCCAGGAATCAGTACAATGGGGCACCAAGAGATAGGCCCAGGGGTAGAGGTAACTTGTACAATCAGGTAGATATGCTGTTTACCCAATTAAATCGGTTGAGCGAACAAATCGCTAATATGAGTCAAAAATCTACGGCTCAGCAACCGAACAATACTTTTTTAGGGGTACAGCCAGTGGTCAGCAGTGGACCACAGGCACAGTCATAAATACTGCAGTATCACCTGAAGGGGAGGGGAGAGATATACAAAATGTAGTAATAAATATCAATGATACTAATCATGTTATCTCCCCACAGACCGGAAACGGACAAATTAGCTGTGACAATGAGCGACATCAGCCGGAAAAAGTTAACAAATCTCTTCCTTTGCAGCTCTCTCTTAACCTTGTTTCCACAGATGCAGTACAAAAGAATCCAGCCGACCCTGTCATAGAGGAAACAGGTAGGTATGAAGCTTCTTCTGCATCAGAAAGCATGGCAAACTCAGGTAATACGTGGCGAAGCCCACAAATGTATGAGAATGCAAATTTTATGTGTGAAATGATAGAAACTGCAGGAAGATATTATGTACTAGTTGAGCTGCAAGATTCAGTCTCCAACCCTATCAGGGGATTAATTGACACTGGGTCACAGGCAACTATCTTATCCCACAGATACTACACACAGCTAAATGAGCTAACACCCCACAAACCTAAAATAAAAGAATTTGACGGTTCTCTAATAGGTGTTGGGGGTGACTCCCTAAAAGTTTACGGTACTGCCTGGTTAAAATTTAAATTGGGGAACAGGGTCATAAGACACCCTGTCATTATAGTGGATCTGCCAACTGATCGTTTAATTATTGGTAGTGATCTCCTGAAACGATTAAGCACCATAATTGATTGCATAAATAATGTAATTTGGTCGCAAGTTAAACGGCCTATCAATTATGAAAAATCTGGTATATCTCACGCCCGACATAGCTGTCACGTGGTGGAAGAGAAACCAGATGCTGTGGAGATTCATTTCAGGAATAACTCTGCACCTGAAATCACTATTCTACAAATAGACGATCAGACTCCTTTTAGTGGTTCTGATGGTAATACTTTTAAAATTTCGCCTGGAAAGATAGCGAATATTTCCCTAGATGGCGATGTATTAACCATATCACTCCACAAGGGGGATCATAAAATCCCTAAGGGGGGAGGCCACACTCAATACCTCACAGGGATTGAGAGAGTTAAAGAGGATCTATTTATCCCTATACAAGTGCATGACCTTGGTAAAACCGAGTATGCTAAAATAAACTTAAAACAGGAAGCTAGCTATATAAGCGAAGGTTTATTAGCGCAGATAGCTGAACCTAAAGTGATTAAATATCTTTCTCCCCAAGACCACAGTGTCAGCAACCTGGATGACAGGTCTGAAAGCTATAACATCACCGCTAAGTGCTTATTATCTATCTCTATAGGAAATAAGTCAGTGAAGCACCTGTTTTTAGTTTTAAATACTCCCCATAATCAAATATACATTGGCAATGATATCTTACATAGATATGCCATACAAATAGATTTGATTAATTCTTGCCTCTGGAGCAGGTTAAAGGGGGACCCTGAAGTATTTCAGGATGAAAATGCAGCCCTGAAATCAAACCAGCAATTGCCATATGCTGTGAATATGCAGGTATCTAGCGATGTCATAATTCCTGCTGGGGCTGATAAATTTCTTTTACCCTTACAGGTAAAGAGAGGTCAGAAATTAAAAACTTCTGAAACACTGATTTGCCTCTCCCATAGAATACAAAATCTGGGTGTCTCAGTAACCTACACTCCTATGGTGAATATTGGAACTGTTCCAATAAATATTATTGTGCATAACATGACCCCACAGGATATAACATTATCCAAGGGAACTACCATAGGATATGCACTGGAATCAAGTTATTACACTTTTGGATTCCAGAATAATGTAATTGGGCTAATACCTGAAGGATACCTAACTGAAGAACAATTAATAGAACAATCCTTTGCATCTATGCCAGAGGGTCTATTTAATATTCAGTCTATTTATCCCTTCAGCTCAGAGGAAGGCATCTGTAAAATTGAAGAAGCCTCTCTAGTGTTTGATCAGCCAATCAAACAGCAAGATTACCCCAATACCCAGAGTCATGGGAGCAATGTAAATTATAATCAAGGGGATCTCACCTCTAGACTGGAAGAAGCCTATGAAATAGGACAGCCTGAAATCTTTCCAGGATTTCAGCAAATAGTCGAAGAGCAAATATCCTTAGCTAATGGCTGTTCCAGCGATGATGAACGCCAACAGCTGCGAGAACTCCTGATGGAGTACAAGGATATTTTTGCTAAGGATTCTTATGACTGTGGTACTACAGACTTGCACATTGCAAGAATACAAACAGATCCCGATGCACCACCTGTATTTGTCAAACAATACAGACTTCCCTTAGCCTCATATGATTCTCTTGCGGAGATCATAAGGAATTTGGAAGAAAGAGGTATTATCAGACAGGTGCACAGCTCTTATAATAATCCTATTCTAGGTGTCCTTAAGCCCAATGGACAATGGCGTTTGTGTGCTGACTTAAGACAGCTAAACAAACGAGTATACATGTCTGGCTGGCCTGTACCATACATTGACCAGTGCCTAGCACAAATGCAAGGATCCAAAATATTCACTGCCATTGATTGTGCACAGGGATATTGGACCATAAAGGTACATGAAGAGGACCAATATAAGCTAGCATTCTCCTTCCAAAAGGTCCAATATGCATTCCAGAGACTTCCATTTGGATACATAAATTCTGGACATGAATTTGCTGTATTCATGCATAAGGCCATGCCTGACGCACTGGAAAGGGGAACCTTATCTTATGTTGATGATGTTTTAATCAAAAGCACAGACTTTGAAAAACACATCGCAGAGCTTAAACACGTCCTCAGCCAACTTAAATGGGCAGGTGTCAAATTATCCCTGCAAAAAGCTCAATGGTGCCGTACTCGTGTAAACTTCTTGGGACATGAAGTTACCTCTGATGGATTAAATCCCCAGAAGAAAAAGGTGGAAGCTATAGTGAATTCTAAAAACCCAACTAACTTAAAGGAATTGAGATCATTCCTGGGTATGACGAATTATTCTCGCAAATTCATTGATAATTATGCGGAATTAGCTAAACCACTACTACTTCTTCTAAAGAAAGATGTGAAATGGCACTGGAGTGAGTCTCAAGAGACAGCCATCAGAGAGCTGAAGAGAAAACTCACTCAAGCACCTTGCTTAGCGTACCCTGAAGGTGGTAAACCTTTCTTCTTAGAGACAGGTTACACAGATATAAGCATGAGTGCTGTGTTATACCAAAAGCATGATAATTTGAACAAAGCCATTGCTTATGCGAGCAAAAATCTATCCCCAGTAGAAATAAAATTTAGCGATTGCGAAAAAGCCCTCTTATCTACTGTATGGGCTCTACAAAATTTCCGCAGCTATATACAGGGCGAGAAAATTATTGTGGAAACGGCCCACCAGCCTTTGCTATATTTGCAAAGTGAGAAAATAAGAGATGGGAATTTGTCTAATAGCCGCATAACAGCGTGGACTCTTTCCTTACAAGGCTGGCCCTTAGAAATTCGCTACAAGCAGAATAAAAAGAATCCAGTCGCACAAGGGCTTGCTGAGCTCCACGACTGTACTGCTAGAAATCCTGGGGAAGAATTATCAGAAGATGATTTTTTGGAAGAACAATTGCTTTCCCCATATAAAATGTACAATGAGGACCATTGTCAAACATTACCTTGGGTATATGTTGATGGTTGTTCTTACCATGCCACTATTGATAATGAGCGCAGATTAGTCGCTGGCATTGGTATAACGGGGGCAAATGGATTCCCAAATATATCTATAGGTTTCAACATTGGACCAAGATCCAGTCAAGTTGCTGAACTAACTGCTGTTTTCAAAACCATTGGAATGGCTATTGAACATGGTATTCATGAATTTGTGATCATAACTGACTCAAATTATGTGCGTGACAGTTTTGTTGAATACCTGCCAACTTGGAAAAGAAATGGCATGCAGAAAAGCAATAACAAACCAGTCAAGCATGGCAAATTGTTCTGCGAGATTGATAATCTGGTAGTATCCAATGATTTAACCATACACTGGAAAAAGACCAAGGGTCATTCCAGAATTCTAGGTCCGGATAAGGAAGGCAATGACCTTGCGGATTCATTAGCCAAACAAGGAGCCATAACTGGAGAACTCCTTAATATTGACCACTTAATGGGTGCAATTCAGGTAGAAGCCATTACCAGAAACCAGGCAAAACAACAGAGTGAGCCTAATTTGGTACAATGGAGTCAGGATTCTCCTAGTGAGGACCTGATCACTAGTCAAAAAGAAGACCCCATTGTAGGCATCTTCTATAAACACATAGAAGATCCTGAAAGCAACCCCATCTCAAAAGATGATTGCATTGGCAAAGAAGATCTTAGAATCTTAATGAAATCTAGATCACAATTCAAGTTACAGGATGGTTTGTTAATTAGAACCTCCAAAACTGGCATCCAGCAGTGGGTAGTACCCACCAAGTTCAGAGGTCTAATGCTTCAACATGCCCATGATGCTCCCACATCTGGTCATCGGGGTGCCAAACTCACGTATGAAATATTGCGTGATTATGCTTTTTGGCCACACATGTTGAAAGATGTTCAAACCTACTGTCAAGGGTGTTTAATCTGTCCACAGTTCCAGCCCACTGCACCAACGCATAGAGCGCCATTGCAGAAAAGGGGGATGGTAATGCCATGGTCAGATATACAAATTGATTTTATTGGCCCAGTAACAAGATCATCAAGAGGTAACAAATACATGTTAACCGTGACATGCCTGTTCACTAAATGGGTAGAGTGCATTAGTGCACCTAACAATAGTGCTGAAACATGTGCAGCATTGCTCATCAACCATGTATTTTCCAGATTTGGTTTGCCCCAAAGAATCGAATCAGATCGGGGGACCCACTTCACTAGCGAAGTGATGACAAAAATGTGGAAAATACTAGGGGTTAAAAGAAAGCTCCATATTGCTTATAGAGCTGCCTCAAGTGGTGGTGTAGAGCGTTACAACCAGTCCATTGTTAAAATCCTCAAAAAGTTTGTGAGTGAAACAGGTAAAGACTGGGATGTAAAACTACCTCTAGTCTTAATGGCATTAAGAGCAACTCCAAGTAGTGCTACCAAAATGTCACCTTTTGAACTGATGACAGGTAGAAGAATGGTTCTACCTCAGCATCTACTGTACCGTACATCAGACCAAAATTTGATAAACGCTGCTAATACACATCAATATGTGGAGAACTTAAGAAAGCACCTGCAATATGCCTTTGCATTTGCTCAAAGGAATTTAGAAAGAGCCGCAACTGCCACTAAAACCTATTATGATCTCAAAACGTCCAAAAAGGAATATGAAATAAATGATAAAGTTTATCTTTATAACTTTGGAAGAGATCAGGTTAGGGAGAAGAAATTTCTTCCCTCATGGAAAGGTCCTTTCGTCATTACTGACAAAATATCTCCAGTGGCCTATAAAATACGGATCCCCAAAAATGAAAGTTTCATAGATAAATGGGTCCATATCAATCAATTGCGAGCGTGTCATCCCAGGTCCCAACTACAAGTCATAGAGGGAGAATGAAGTGTCATATCCCCAAATGAACTAAAGACATACTGTAGTTTAAAGATGCCTAACTGATAAACATGAAGGCTCGAAATTGACAGACTATCTACATAGAAGACTGTCCATGATGTGTACGGTCAACATCCTCACCAAATACCACTAACTTTGATCCAATTCAAATACATGTGTCCTACATGTTTTTGAATTGGAAAGGGGGATTTATGTCAAGGTATTTGAAATATTATTAAATAATATATAGAGGTATATTTGTTTTTTTTTTTTATAAATCTGTGGATATAAACATGGTCTGTAGGACAAAGGATTAGATCTCCCCCACTCCAATTGCACAGGAGACATTCTTGGCTGAAAGGAGAACAGAGGATTATCTCTGGGAGATCTCACACACTCAATATGTTAAATTATGCAATTGTATAATTTAGCAAGGAACTAAAATATAACATAGTTTCAGGATACAGGCAAATATATGGAGACGAAATGTCTGAATTACCCTTTTGGAACTGATCAAAATCATGGAGAGACAGCTTTTATGCACATGGTGTTAATTTTTAAATACACATCTGCACTACTAGCTAAACAGGAAATATGCTGCATTAAGACTTTTACAACTACTCGTGGATTGACCCCATGTGGTGAGTATGAGACAAAAAGTCTGGCAACTGAAGTTACTGAAAAGTTAGAATGTTAGGATAATACAGTGAAGGCCCATGACTTACATTATGATTTCAAAGGAAAATATATATATTTTAATGGATATGAGATGTATATTTATGTGATATCAAATATTAACATCTAGATATATATATATATGGAAAGTAAAAGATTGAATGATATATATATATATATATATATATATGTATATTTTGAAGGCATGAATATCTTAGCCTCTGTGTGTTTAAGAACATGAATAGATGTTTATGGACCTGAAGAGAAGTGATTATTAACATTTATTTTTATTTCAGATCTACATAGACAGGATTCACTTGGAATACAGTACAATACTGAATTAAAAATAAGCTATTATTCACATATAAATGCCAGGATACCGATAACATTGTAATGCATTTTAAACTAATAATTAGCAGTATTAAATTACCTAAATAAAATAAAATGTTAATAATATAACATATTTGGTATCAGAATAATAAAAAAAAAAATAACCTAATATTAACCATCTGTAATTGGGGTTATATATGATTAATGCAGAGAGTGTAATCTGATTAAATAACCATTTTATGAAAAAAAAAAAAAATTTAACTTGCTTAAAAATGTTAGAGATGTTCTTGTTGTATTTGTTTGTTTGTACGTCTGTTGCCACCTAGTGTTATGATGCGGAATTGCAACCATGAGATGATTGGTTGTTGCAAAGAATGCATTTCCTTGACAACACATTTACCAAATAAACCAATCCATGTTCAGTTGCAAAGAACTAATCCAAGACAAGGCCGTGGGCGTTTCCAATATTCACCAATGACTGATAAATAATCAAAAAGGGGAGGGGTAAGATCAGATGATTTAACCCCAGCATAGAGACTAAGAGGGGTTGTGTTATTTTGATCCAGAAAGGAGTAACTGCGGCAGTTATTAATCAAAAGCACACACCTACCATATGGACTCCATATGCTTTACCCCAATTTTGAATTTCTGAGGTGAATTGGATCTGTTGCAAAACATTGGGAACCGGATTGCTGTTTATTTGGGTGATGTATATAAAAGTTTTATTATAAGATAAGTTATATGCATAGTCAATTTGTATTTAATAGATTTAAAGAAACAGTGTGTTTTAGTTAGCATTTCACAGCCTATATATATATTGTTTAAATCTGCGTCTGATTGACCAAGTAACTCATCTATGCAAGTTCTGATATTGTCAGTTAATTTTGTATTAGGATAAATTGCAGTTAAATAGCAGAATATATATATTATCCTATTGTTTTATAAACACTGTTTAGAATTGTATTGCTTGGATGTTAAAGGTTTTTAGTCCCATTGTGTTAAATAAATAAAAGGCTGAATTGTGAAGGTATATTTTTCTGGGTTTTGTAAGAAGGATAGCATATCTTAAGAGTTGGTTTTAACGCATATAAATTTTGTTTCATTTCCTTTTATTGCAAATATACTTCAATATGTTTATGGATATTAACTAAATAAAAGAATTCAGATATTTATATTAATTATATGGTCTAGTAGGTGCATGGTTGATAAGGGTTTCTATTTCTTTGTATTGTGTTTATAACCCTGCCATAAACTTATATATATTATTTGGATAACACTGCTAAGATTTTCATAAATATACTGACACAATGTTTTGTACTTGTTCCCTAGCTTTAAGAACAATTTGATTGGAATAGCCACGCTTTTTTAGTCTATTGCTTAATTCCAGTAAGTGTGGTTTAGGGTACAGTTTCTTTTGACCCTGACAAACTGCCCCTTCGCCACTGCGAAGGGAACATGTTGAGGGTGGCAACTGCTGGCATGCAACAGTGCATTGCCTGCTGTTGGTTTCCAGTAGATCTTACTGATTATCTTTCCCTGTTTTGTTCCTTCTAAGGTAATGTCCAAGAAATTGATGGTATTATCACATAAATCAGAGGTAAATTGTATACCAACAGTATTGCTATTTAGAGCATCAACAAATTCTGAGAAATCTGCGTCCCCGCCCATCCAAATGAGGAGAAGGTCATCAATATAACGCCCATAGTAATGAATCAAATGCCTGTGGGAGTTTCCATCTCCATAGATGTGGCACAGCTCCCACCAACCCATGAAAAGGTTGGCATAGGAGGGGGCAAACTTAGTCACCATAGCTGTCCCACATCTCTGGAGATAGAACTCCCCCTCAAATTTAAAATAATTATGGGTGAGCAGGAAATGCTGTACCCTCAGAATATAGTCTTGAAAGTCTGAACTAAAATCTGAATAGTTCCTAAGAAAAAAGGGAACTGCTTCCAAACCCTCCTTATGGGGAATGGAAGAGTACAGTGCAACCACATCAATTGTGGCCCATCGAAATGAGCCAAAGTTCCACTCCTTAGATTCAAGTATCTCAATACCATGTTTCGTGTCACTGAGATAACTATTTAAAGATAATACAAATGGTAGGAGGATTCCATCCATCCATTGTGATACATGTTCAGTCAATTAACCGATCCCACTGACGATAGGGCGTCCCTTCACTGCAGTGAGGGATTTGTGTATTTTGGGAAGATGGTGGAAGATGGGCTACTACTGGGTGATCAACACATAGGAATTCAAAGGTGTCAGAATCAAAGTGCCCATCTTCCAGACCACCATCCAAGATGCCCAAAAGTTCACGTTTGTACAAAAGAGTGGGATCAGCAGGCAAAGAGATATAGTTGTCTGTGTTCTTTAGTTGGCGAAAGGCTTCTTGTACATAATCATCTCGGTTAAGAACCACAATGGAACCACCTTTGTCTGCTGAGTGCACAACAATGTCTTTTTTGTTTTTGGTTAAATTAGGAAGTGTCTTATTTTCCACTGTTTTCAGCGCTGTTAAATCGCGTTCAACCCTCTTGAAGAAGGTTTCAAGTACTTGGCCTCTAGTGTGTATGGGGTAGAAATCAGAGGGATTTTTAAAGCTACCATAGGAATTAACATTATCAGACTTAGTATCTAAGTTACCCTCTCGCATTAATTGATCCAAAGTGAGAGTATCACATACATCACTAAATGTTTGTGTGTGTCTTACATGTCTCATTTGAGATGACATTGATGTTTTAGGGGTTTCAATCCCAGCAGCAGGCAAATTAATTTCTCCATAATAAAATTTATTTAGAGTGATATTTCTTATTAGTTTATCAACGTCCAAAAGCGTTTTAAAAATATCAAAGTTGTTTGTTGGGGAAAAATTTAGACCAAAACTAAGTACAGATAGCTGAGCTGGTGTGAGTACATGTTTAGACACATTAACAACATTGTCAATTACTTGTATTTGTGTTGTCCCCTGTTCCCTCTGTTGCCTCGATTGCCCCTCAGCTGATAACGATTCTGACTCGGTTGAGCCCCTAATCCTATCCCTGTTTTCTGAGGAGGAAGACAAAAAACCTGAGCCAAATTTAATTGGTCCTCATGAGAGGCATGAGTACCCTGTATCTGTGCACTCATTGTATCAGTTACATATATGTATTTTGAATTTGCAGAAATGGAACCTGGATTTGAGTATTTGGGTCTAACCACTTGTCCCTGAGATGTACCTTGTGAGTTGTTAGCTTGTGTTTGTATATGTGTGGTTATAGGTTTAAGGATACCCTTATGAGGTTCCTCGCCACCTGAAGCCCTAATGTCCTCTCCTGACTCAAATTCACTGTCAGAATATGTGACTTTCTTTTGATTAGACTTAACATTTTGTTGATCTTTATTTGTGTTTTTATTATTGCTAGATGTTTGATTTTTACGCCTATTTCTAGATCTACTCCTACCACATCTAGAATTGCCTCTATCAGAGCATTTCCAGATATACACACTGTTTTTAGTGTAATCTGACTGGTCTCTGATGAACTTTGTGTGTTTAATTTCTAAAACATTTTGTTTCACTTCAGCCACACCACTTTTCAATATTGCATCAAACCTTGGGAAATTGATATCAGTAAGCCTATTATTCATTTCAGCTTGTAAAAGACCAATTTCCTCTCTGACACTATTTAACAAATGCAATTTGTAAGAGTTTAACAACAACATTAAACGAATGGAGCATTCTGAAAGTATATCATTCCAAGAGTTGATGAAATCTACATCAGTAACATTAAAGGTAGGGAATTTGTTAATGCGCAAACCACGGGGAATGATTTTCAGTTTAACATAAGTATCTAGAGTCGAAGGGGCCTAGTTATCAAGCCGTCAACCTCAAATACGCTGGAATTCCGCAGCGTATTTGTGGCGAGGCTGATTCGCCTTAGTTATCAAAGGCTCGAGACCGGCAAAAGTAGAATTTTGTGACGTAAGCATCGATCCGCCGGACTCAGTCCGACACAGATCGATTCTTGCGTCACTCCAGATGTTCCGCACACAAGTGCGGCACATTCTCACTACTTTTGCTAGCTATCAAAAAACTAGCAGGTACGCTCGGCACTTTTACGGCCCAGCGTACCTGGTTTTCAATCCGCCACCCCTGGAGGCGGCGGATCCCATAGGAATCAATGGGAGTCTGACCATAGCAAAAGTACAAGTTCACTGCTGACAGACATCCCATTGATTTCTATGGGAGCTGTCTACACCTAACACCCTAACATGTACCCCGAGTCTAAACACCACTAATCTGTCCCCCCCTACACCGCCGCAACTAAATAAAGTTATAACCCCCTAAACCGCTGCTCCCGGAGCCCACCGCAAGCTACTCTATACATATTAACCCCTAAACCGCCACTCCCGGAGCCCACCGCAACTATAATAAATGTATTAACCCCTAAACCGCCGCTCCCTGAACCCGCCGCAACCTATATTAAATGTATTAACCCCTATCCTGCCCCCCTACACCGTCGCCACCTATAATAAATTTATTAACCCCTAATCTGCCCCCCCTACACCGTCGCCACCTATAATAAATTTATTAACCCCTATCCTGCCCCCCACTACGCCGTCGCCACTGTCATAAAATTATTAACCCCTAAACCTAAGTCTAACCCTAACGCCCCCCTAACTTAAATATTAATTAAATAAATCTAAATAAATTAACTCTTATTAAGTAAATGAATCCTATTTAAAACTAAATACTTACCTTTAAAATAAACCCTAATATAGCTACAATATAAATAATAATTATATTCTAGCTATCTTAGGATTTATATTTATTTTACAGGTACCTTTCAATTTATTTTAACCATGTACAATAACTATTAAATAGTTATTAACTATTTAATAGCTTACCTAGCTAAAATAAAGAGAAATGTACCTGTTAAATAAATCCTAACCTAAGTTACAATTACACCTAACACTACACTATACTTTAATAAATTATTCCTATTTAAAAATAAATACCTACCTGTAAAATAAACCCTAAGATAGCTACAATATAATTAATAATTATATTATAGCTATCTTAGGATTTATATTTATTTTACAGGTAACTTTGTATTTATTTTAGCTAGTTAGAATAGTTATTCAATAGTTATTAACTATTTAATAACTACATAGCTAAAATAAATACAAAATTACCTGTAAAATAAATCCTAACTTAAGTTACAATTAAACCTAATACTACACTATCATTAAATTAATTAAATAAACTACCTACAAATAACTACAATTAAATACAATTACATAAACTAACTAAAGTACACAAAATAAAAAAAGCTAAGTTACAAAAAATAAAAAAATAAGTTACAAACATGTTACAAATATTACAACAATTTTAAGCTACTTACACCTAATCTAAGCCCCCTAATAAAATAACAAACCCCCCCAAAATAAAAAAATGCCCTACCCTATTCTAAATTAAATAAATTTCAAAGCTCTTTTACCTTACCAGCCCTTAAAAGGGCCATTTGTGGGGGCATGCCCCAAAGAAAACAGCTCTTTTGCCTGTAAAAGAAAAATACAACCCCCCCCAACATTAAAACCCACCACCCACATACCCCTAATCTAACCCAAACCCCCCTTACAAAAACCTAACACTAATCCCCTGAAGATCATCCTACCTTTAGTTGTCTTCACTCAGCCGAGCCACCGATGGAACTGAAGAGGACATCCGGAGCGGAAGAAGTTAATCCTCCAAGCGGCGCTGAAGAAATCTTCCATCCGATGAAGTCATCATCTAGGCGGCGCTGAAGAAAAGTCTTCGATCCGGCTGATGTCATCTTCAAAGAGGCGCTGAAGAGGTCTTCTATCCGGGCGAAGTCATCTTCCAAGCCGGGTCTTGAATCTTCCTTCCGCCGACGCGGAACCACCTTCTTCACCGACGGACTACGACGAATGACGGCTCCTTTAAGGGACGTCATCCAATCGGAATTAAGGTAGGAAAAATCTGATTGGCTGATGGAATCAGCCAATCAGATTGAGCTCGCATTCTATTGGCTGTTCCGATCAGCCAATAGAATGCGAGCTCAATCTGATTGGCTGATTGGATCAGCCAATCGGATTGAACTTGAATCTGATTGGCTGATTCCATCAGCCAATCAGATTTTCCTACCTTAATTCCGATTGGCTGATAGAATCCTATCAGGCAATCGGAATTGAGGGGACGCCATCTTGGATGACGTCCCTTAAAGGAGCCGTCATTCGTCGTAGTCCGTCGGTGAAGAAGGTGGTTCCGCGTCGGCGGAAGGAAGATTCAAGACCCGGCTTGGAAGATGACTTCGCCCGGATAGAAGACCTCTTCAGCGCCTCTTTGAAGATGACATCAGCCGGATCGAAGACTTTTCTTCAGCGCCGCCTGGATGATGACTTCATCGGATGGAAGATTTCTTCAGCGCCGCTTGGAGGATTAACTTCTTCCGCTCCGGATGTCCTCTTCAGTTCCATCGGTGGCTCGGCTGAGTGAAGACGACTCAAGGTAGGATGATCTTCAGGGGATTAGTGTTAGGTTTTTGTAAGGGGGGTTTGGGTTAGATTAGGGGTATGTGGGTGGTGGGTTTTAATGTTGGGGGGGGTTGTATTTTTCTTTTACAGGCAAAAGAGCTGTTTTCTTTGGGGCATGCCCCCACAAATGGCCCTTTTAAGGGCTGGTAAGGTAAAAGAGCTTTGAAATTTATTTAATTTAGAATAGGGTAGGGCATTTTTTTATTTTGGGGGGGTTTGTTATTTTATTAGGGGGCTTAGATTAGGTGTAAGTAGCTTAAAATTTTTGTAATATTTGTAACATGTTTGTAACTTATTTTTTTATTTTTTGTAACTTAGCTTTTTTTATTTTGTGTACTTTAGTTAGTTTATGTAATTGTATTTAATTGTAGTTATTTGTAGGTAGTTTATTTAATTAATTTAATGATAGTGTAGTATTAGTTTTAATTGTAACTTAAGTTAGGATTTATTTTACAGGTAATTTTGTATTTCTTTTAGCTATGTAGTTATTAAATAGTTAATAACTATTTAATAACTATTCTAACTAGCTAAAATAAATACAAAGTTACCTGTAAAATAAATATAAATCCTAAGATAGCTAGAATATAATTATTATTTATATTGTAGCTTAGGGTTTATTTTACAGGTAGGTATTTATTTTTAAATAGGAATAATTTATTAAAGTATAGTGTAGTGTTAGGTGTAATTGTAACTTAGGTTAGGATTTATTTAACAGGTACATTTCTCTTTATTTTAGCTAGGTAAGCTATTAAATAGTTAATAACTATTTAATAGTTATTGTACATGGTTAAAATAAATTGAAAGGTACCTGTAAAATAAATATAAATCCTAAGATAGCTAGAATATAATTATTATTTATATTGTAGCTATATTAGGGTTTATTTTAAAGGTAAGTATTTAGTTTTAAATAGGATTCATTTACTTAATAAGAGTTAATTTATTTAGATTTATTTAATTAATATTTAAGTTAGGGGGGCGTTAGGGTTAGACTTAGGTTTAGGGGTTAATAATTTTATTACAGTGGCGGCGGCGTAGTGGGGGGCAGGATAGGGGTTAATAAATTTATTATAGGTGGCGACGGTGTAGGGGGGGCAGATTAGGGGTTAATAAATGTATTATAGGTGGCGACGGTGTAGGGGGGCAGGATAGGGGTTAATAGGTTTAATATAGGTTGCGGCGGGTTCATGGAGCGGCGGTTTAGGGGTTAAACTATTTATTTAGTTGCGGAGAGGTGCGGGATCAGCAGGATAGGGGTTAATAATTTTATTATAGAGGGCGACGGTATAGGGGGGGCAGGATAGGGGTTACTAGGTATACTGTAGGTGGCAGCGGTGTCCGGGAGCGGCGGTTTAGGGGTTAAAACATTTATAAGAGTTGCGGCAGGGTCTAGGAGCGGCGGTTTAGGGGTTAGTAACTTTATTGAGTTGCGGGAGGCTCCGGGGGCGCCGGTATAGGGGGTAGAACAGTGTAGTTTAGTGTGGGTGCTTAGTGACAGGCTAGCAATAAAGCTGGGAAAAAGCCGAAGGGCAGCGAGATCGGATGAGTGATAACTGTCACAGTCCGCTGCTCATCGCCCCGCGGCTTTTTGACAGCTTTATTTGATAACTTAGGCGTATTTTTTCAGGTCCGCGGCGGCGAAGGTAGGCGAGCTTAGGCGGGCGTATTGGGCCGGCGAAGTCAGAAAAGTAGACGGCTTGATAACTACCCCCCCAAATGTCCCACTGCAATTTATGTTCCTTAATTAGTAACTTCTCCATCTCTTCAAAAAGACCAGGAAGCGAATAGTTAACTTTATCGGTAGAAAAAACCTTAGTAATATCTGTATCAGTACTGTCCCTTGCTGAAAGAGGCATTAATGAAAAAAATTGTGAAATTTCCATGATAAGTAGTGGTCAGTCCCTTCAGGATAAACTGGAGTAAAAACTGTGAAAAATGGTATTATCAGGCAAATACCAAAAAATAATATAAGTGAAAAATATCACAGTATGACTGCAGTAACCTGTTAAATTCAAAGTGTCAAGTAAATGAACACAGATATAAAGTCCCAAGTTGAACGGAACCAGCGGTTTCCTGAATCTATAATCCAGTGTTCAGTACAGTGTATGCGATCAATCAGTGCGTGTAGTGTCACTCCGTCACGCCACCATGCTGTAATATATATACATATGTGCAAACCAACAGTAACTGTATAATGTACCAAAATCGTATACCTTAATGTCCCAGTCACTGCTCCGTGTAAACAGCCTTCTGGGGAGCGGTAGATTCTTTGCTCGTATTACAGTCAAACAATATGACCAAAACTCACCAATCTAGGCGACTTGAAATCTGGTGCAGGTATATCATTGGATGAAACAATAAATGTCCCAAAGTATACTGTCGGTAAAAGACTCCGTCCGTGAGGATGATCGTTGCTTCTGCGTCCTACGTATGCAGGGGGAGTGACACTCACCACGTGATCCCAGGAACCAATCCAGACCGTACAACTCTCCAATGCGGCTCAACTTCTATATATATATATCTCAAAATAACACCAGCTTTGCATTAAAGGGACAGTCTACACTAAAATGGTTATTGTTTAAAAAGATACATAACGCATTTACTATCTATTCCCCAGCTTTGCACAACAAACATTCGGCTAGATTATGAGTTTTGCAGTATGAGTGAAAAAGCAGCGTTAAGGCTCATAACGCTGCTTTTTCACTACCGCTGGTATTACGAGTCTTGCAGATTTAGGGGCACCACACTTTTTTGGCAGTACCGCAAATTAACTTACGCAATTTGCATAAAGTCTTTTTTTCAAAGGGACTTCCATAGCGCCGGTATTACAAGCTTTTTCTGGGAGGCCAAAAAGTGAGCGGTACAGCCGTAACGCAATCTAAAGTCAGTAGCTATGAGTTTTACGCTACAAAGCTGTAGCCCTAAAACTCATAACTAAAGTACTAAAAAGTACACTAACACCCATAAACTACCTGTTAACCCCTAAACTGAGGCCCTCCCGCATCACAAACACTAAAATAAAATTATTAACCCCTAATCTGCCGCTCCGGACATCGCCGCCACTGTAATAAACATATTAACCCCTAAACTGCCGCACTCCCACCTCGCAAACACTAGTTAAATATTATTAACCCCTAATCTGCCACCCCCGACATCACCGCCACCTACCTACATTTATTAACCCCTAATCTGCCGCCCCCAACGTCGCCGCCACTATACTAAATTTATTAACCCCTAAACCTAAGTCTAACGCTAACCCTAACAACCCCCTAACTTAAATATAAATTAAAATAAATCTAAATAAAACCTACTATTAATACCTAAATAATTCCTATTTAAAACTAAATACTTACCTATAAAATAAACCCTAAACTAGCTACAATATAACTAATAGTTACATTGTAGCTAGCTTAGGGTTTATTTTTATTTCACAGGCAAGTTTGTATTTATTTTAACTAGATAGAATAGTTATTAAATAGTTATTAACTATTTAATTGCTACCTAGATAAAATAAATACAAATTTACCTGTAAAATAAAACCTAACCTAAGTTACACTAACACCTAACCTTACACTACAATTAAATAAATTAAATTAATTAAATACAATTACCTAAATTACAAAAAAAAAAACACTAAATTACACAAAATAAAAAACAAATTACAAGATATTTAAACGAATTACACCTAATCTAATAGCCCTATCAAAATAAAAAAGCCCCCCCCAAAATAAAAAAAACCTAGCCTAAACTAAACTACCAATAGCCCTTAAAAGGGCCTTTTGCGGGGCATTGCCCCAAAGAAATCAGCTCTTTTACCTGTAAAAAAAATACAAACAACCCCCCAACAGTAAAACCCACCACCCACATAACCAACCCCCCAAATAAAATCCTAACTAAAAAAAACCTAAGCTCTCCATTGCCCTGAAAAGGGCAATTGTATGGACATGTAGCTCTTTTTCAGCCCAAAAGCCCTAACCTAAAAATAAAACCCACCCAAAAAGCCCTTAAAAAAACCTAACACCAGTCAGTGACGTGCGGGGAGGCTATTAATAAAGTTGCTTCATTCTCTTGTTATCTTTTGTTGAAGGATATGCAGCAATGCACAACTGGGTGCTAACTGAACATATGAAATGAGCCAATGACAAGAGGCATATATATGCACAACCACCAATCACCAGCTGCTCCCAGTAGTGCATTGCTGCTCCTTAGCCTACCTAGGTATGCTTTTCAAAGGATACTAAAAGAAAAAAGCAAATAACGTAAGTAAAATGTAAAAGTTTTTAATATTGTATGTTCTATCTGAAACATAATACAATAAAAAATGTTGTGTTCTGCTGAATACATCCCAGTTAAATAAAAACCTAAACACTTTCCATGTTTGTTGTTTTTGTGATGAGTGTTAAAATGACTCTTCTGACAGGAGTTAGCAGAAATTCCCATCAAAGCACACAGACGTAAATCACAAGGCTAACGTATGAAATCTGTATTTAAAGGAACACTGAACCCAAATTTTTTCTTTCCTGATTCACATAGAGAGCATGCAATTTTAAGCAACTTTATAATTTAATTTTTGGGTTCACAACCATAGACAGCACTTGTTTATTGGTGCTGTCCAATCAGCAAGGACAACCCAAGTTGTTCAGCAAAAATGGGCCGGCATCTAAACTGACAATTCTTGCTTTTCAAATAAACATACCAAGAGAATGAAGAAAAATTGATAATAGGAGTAAATTAGAAAGTTGCTTAAAATTGCATGCTCTTTCTGAATCACAAAAGAAAAAAATGGGGTTCAGTGTCCCTTTAAGATAAATAAAGAGAACTGACATGCATTTCCAAACAACTATAACTTTCTGTGATTATTAACCTGCAAAGTTTAAATCGACAGCTCTTGGAGAATCAGCAGCAGAGCAGCCTATATCAGATTTCAGTTTTTACTTTGTAACCCATATTTTAAGACTGCCAGTCCAGTACTTAATTCCTAGAAGACATTGAAAGCTTCAGTTCGAGTTGCGGTCACTCTCTGCCAGTGCCTTGTCCCTGATGTGCTATAGATTGTTGCCATAATGTTCTGAAGACATACGTACAGCCCCTTACTACTGAACAAAAATGTATAGAACAGAATTCTAATCAGTGAGCTGAATTTAATATGGGGTGGTGCAATGTTCCAGAAACCCTTAAAAAAACACATTAAAAAAAAAAACTTTTTGTAGAAAGGCAGCAGAGCCAGCAGTCACAGTGACACTTCAGTTTTGCTTAGAACTAGCATAGCATAAGCAATGTGTTTCAATCAAAGGAAGACTAGTTTTTGGATGGAATCTACTACTTGATAAATTTATATTAATTTCATAAGGTCAGTCACTGACCTTATGAAATTAAAACAAATTTATCAAGTAGTAGATTCCATCCAAAAACTAGTCTTCCTTTGATTGTATTGTATTGGGTACTTGTAAAGCACGGCTAATCACCCGTAAGGGTCTCAAGGCGCTGCTCATTTTATTTACTTTGGAAGGATGAAAGGCTGAGTGGACCTTGCAACCTTGGGCCTAGATTTGGAGTTTGGCGGTAGATGGGCTGTTAACGCTACGCGGGCTTTTTTCTGGCCGCACCATAAAATTAACTCTGGTATCGAGAGTTCAAAAAAATGCTGTGTTAGGCTCCAAAAAAGGAGCGTAGAGCATTTTTACCGCAAATGCAACTCTCGATACCAGAGTTGCTTACGGACGTGGCCAGCCTCAAAAACGTGCTCGTGCACGATTCTCCCATAGGAAACAATGGGGCTGTTTGAGCTGTAAAAAAACCTAACACCTGCAAAAAAGCAGCGTTCAGCTCCTAACGCAGCCCCATTGTTTCCTATGGGGAAACACTTCCTACGTCTGCACCTAACACTCTAACATGTACCCCGAGTCTAAACACCCCTAACCTTACACTTATTAACCCCTAATCTGCCGCCCCCGCTATCGCTGACCCCTGCATTATATTATTAACCCCTAATCTTCCGCTCCGTAAACCGCCGCAACTTACATTATCCCTATGTACCCCTAATCTGCTGCCCCTAACACCGCTGACCCCTATATTATATTTATTAACCCCTAATCTGCCCCCCTCAACGTCGCCGACACCTGCCTACACTTATTAACCCCTAATCTGCCGACCGGACCTGAGCGCTACTATAATAAAGTTATTAACCCCTAATCCGCCTCACTAACCCTATCATAAATAGTATTAACCCCTAATCTGCCCTCACTAACATCGCCAACACCTAACTTCAATTATTAACCCCTAATCTGACGACCGGAGCTCATCGCTACTATAATAAATGGATTAACCCCTAAAGCTAAGTCTAACCCTAACACTAACACCCCCCTAACTTAAATATAATTTACATCTAACGAAATTAATTAACTCTTATTAAATAAATTATTCCTATTTAAAGCTAAATACTTACCTGTAAAATAAATCCTAATATAGCTACAATTTAAATTATATTTATATTATAGCTATTTTAGGATTAATATTTATTTTACAGGTAACTTTGTATTTATTTTAACCAGGTACAATAGCTATTAAATAGTTAAGAACTATTTAATAGTTACCTAGTTAAAATAATAACAAAATTACCTGTAAAATAAGTCCTAACCTAAGTTATAATTAAACCTAACACTACCCTATCAATAAATTAATTAAATAAAATACCTACAATTACCTACAATTAACCTAACACTACACTATCAATAAATTAATTAAATAAAATACCTACAATTACCTACAATAAAACCTAACACTACACTATCAATAAATAAATTAAATACAATTTCTACAAATAACTACAATTACATAAACTAACTAAAGTACAAAAAATAAAAAAGAACTAAGTTACAAAAAATAAAAAAATATTTACAAACATATCCGATCAGCCAATAGAATGCGAGCTCTATCTGATTGGCTGATTGGATCAGCCAATCGGATTGAACTTGATTCTGATTGGCTGATTCCATCAGCCAATCAGAATATTCCTACCTTAATTCCGATTGGCTGATAGAATCCTATCAGCCAATCGGAATTCGAGGGACGCCATCTTGGATGACGTCCCTTAAAGGAACCGTCATTCGTCGGGAGACGCCGGAAGAAGAGGATGGATCCGCGTCGGCTGCTTCAACATGGACCCGCTCCGCACCGGATGGAAGAAGATCGAAGATGCCGCTTGGATGAAGATGTTTGCCGGTCCGGATGTCCTCTTCTTGCCGGATAGGAGGAAGACTTTGGAGCCTCTTCTGGACCTCTTCAGCACCGGATGCCAGGACGGATCGGTGATACCTGTTGAGGTGAAGACAAGGTAGGAAGATCTTCAGGGGCTTAGTGTTAGGTTTATTTAAGGGGGGTTTGGGTTAGATTAGGGGTATGTGGGTGGTGGGTTGTAATGTTGGGGGGGGGGTATTGTATTTTTTTTTTACAGGCAAAAGAGCTGATTTTCTTGGGGCATGCCCCGCAAAGGGCCCTGTTCAGGGCTGGTAAGGTAAAAGAGCTTTTAAATTTATTAATTTAGAATAGGGTAGGGCATTTTTTTATTTTGGGGGTCTTTGTTATTTTATTAGGGGGCTTAGAGTAGGTGTAATTAGTTTAAAATTGTTGTAATATTTTTCTTATGTTTGTAAATATTTTTTTATTTTTTGTAACTTAGTTCTTTTTTATTTTTTGTACTTTAGTTAGTTTATGTAATTGTAGTTATTTGTAGAGATTGTATTTAATTTATTTATTGATAGTGTAGTGTTAGGTTTTATTGTAGGTAATTGTAGGTATTTTATTTAATTAATTTATTGATAGTGTAGTGTTAGGTTAATTGTAGGTAATTGTAGGTATTTTATTTAATTAATTTATTGATAGGGTAGTGTTAGGTTTAATTATAACTTAGGTTAGGACTTATTTTACAGGTAATTTTGTTATTATTTTAACTAGGTAACTATTAAATAGTTCTTAACTATTTAATAGCTATTGTACCTGGTTAAAATAAATACAAAGTTACCTGTAAAATAAATATTAATCCTAAAATAGCTATAATATAAATATAATTTAAATTGTAGCTATATTAGGATTTATTTTACAGGTAAGTATTTAGCTTTAAATAGGAATAATTTATTTAATAAGAGTTAATTAATTTCGTTAGATTTAAATTATATTTAACTTAGGGGGGTGTTAGTGTTAGGGTTAGACTTAGCTTTAGGGGTTAATCCATTTATTATAGTAGCGATGAGCTCCGGTCGTCAGATTAGGGGTTAATAATTGAAGTTAGGTGTCGGCGATGTTAGGGAGGGCAGATTAGGGGTTAATACTATTTATGATAGGGTTAGTGAGGCGGATTAGGGGTTAATAACTTTATTATAGTAGCGCTCAGGTCCGCTCGGCAGATTAGGGGTTAATAAGTGTAGGCAGGTGTCGGCGACGTTGAGGGGGGCAGATTAGGGGTTAATAAATATAATATAGGGGTCGGCGGTGTTAGGGGCAGCAGATTAGGGGTACATAAGGATAACGTAGGTGGCGGCGCTTTGCGGTCGGCAGATTAGGGGTTAATTATTGTAAGTAGCTTGCGGCGACGTTGTGGGGGGCAGGTTAGGGGTTAATAAATATAATACAGGGGTCGGCGGGGTTAGGGGCAGCAGATTAGGGGTACATAAGTATAACGTAGGTGGCGGTCGGCAGATTAGGGGTTAAAAAATTTAATCGAGTTGCGGCGATGTGGGGGGACCTCGGTTTAGGGGTACATAGGTAGTTTATGGGTGTTAGTGTACTTTAGATTACAGTAGTTAAGAGCTTTATGAACCGGCGTTAGCCCAGAAAGCTCTTAACTCCTGCTTTTTTCCTGCGGCTGGAGTTTTGTCGTTAGAGCTCTAACGCTCACTTCAGAAACGACTCTAAATACCGGCGTTAGGAAGATCCCATTGAAAAGATAGGATACGCAATTGACGTAAGGGGGTCTGCGGTATGGAAAAGTCGCGGCTGAAAAGTGAGCGTTAGACCCTATTTTGAGTAACTCCAAATACCGGCGGTAGCCTAAAACCAGCGTTAGGAGCCTCTAACGCTGGTTTTCACGGCTAACGCCGAACTCTAAATCTAGGCCTTGGGTTGCTACAGAGCTCAGCCACAGTGCATTAGCATGCTGAGCAATCTGTCCGGCTGCTGAGCTATCTCTCCGGACAGATTGATTGAAACACATTGCTTACTATGCTATGCTAGTTCTAAACAAAACTGAAGTGTCAATGTGACTGTTGACTTTCTTTAAAAAGTTTTTTGTTTTTCTGAAACATTGCACCACCCCATATTAAATTCAGCTAACTGATTACAATTCTGTCTGTTCTATGCATTTTTTCAATAGTAACAAAATGACACCATACACATTACCTTTTTATGTTACTTACCCCAACATGGAATATGGATGACTGACAGTCAGTCATCCATATTCCATGTTAGGGTAAGGAACATAAAAGCTAAGCAAAGCCTTGCTGCCTTAGCCTAGCCTAAACTCCCAAACTCCTGGTTAGAAGACACATTCATTCAATTATTAATAAACTAATCATGGATAGATAGTATTATAGTATAGCCATTATGTTTTAACTTTATATATGCTGTGTATATCTCATATAAGGCATACATTATAAATAATAAAATTAGATTTATAAATTATCTGGTTTAAAATCCAGTACCACAAAGAAGTGCAGCCATTTTACAGAGTTGATGAGTTTTTAGTAGAGGCCTTGAATTATTATAATTTTATAAAGATCATGGCCAGATATTCTGCAGCATAAATTAATTACTATTTTATGTTTGCTATTCACAGACACAGCAATGTTTTAATGTTGAAAATAAAACCACATAAAGTTTTAATTTTTTATATACATATAAGCTTTTTTCAAAATTACAAAAAAAAAAAAGTTCTAGATTTTGTATGTCTTTTATTTTATTGTGAATCATTGTTAGTTATTATACTGCTGGATTATTCATTACTGTGCCCCTTCTTTTATATATGGATGTACTAATTAATATATTATGCTGTGAAATTACCACATGTTGCAAGGTTCAAATAGGACCCACTGAAACAGTGACTAAATGGTTCTCTCACTCTCAAGCCCACATAACACTATAGCCAAGACTTCAAAGCACCATGTATATAGTCATCTCTCATCTCTGTGTGTAAAATACAATCTCATGGATTTAGTAACCACTCGGTCAGCTCCAAGATTCAGGTATCAAGAACAGTGCTGAAACAGACCACCAGCCACATCCGGGAGGGCCCAGCTTTACAACTCTCTCTACTATTTTGTACTGGGTGACAGAGCGAAGCGTTGCTGCTATGAGCCAGGAGTCAGTCAGGACAGAGGACCCAGTAACACCGGCATATATCTATCAAAGAAAAAAAATAAAATTAACTTACCTTTCTCACCGGCAGCAGCTCTCCTCACACTGGCTCACAACTTGACTCGACTGTTGGCTCTCTTTACGGTTCCCACCCAGATCCAGCAGAGAGAGAAGAGAAACAGTGACAGACTCACAGTCACGTGTATCCAGCACTGGAACGCTGATTGGTTCCCGAGTCCTAAGGCTTTTAGAGAGCAGCCTCTATTCAGAGCAGTATTGGCCACAAACTAGAGACTTGAGCGTTAAGCGCCACTGGGTGGCAGTCTCTAGCGGCTAATTTGCTCTAATGCATCTACAGTATATTGCGCAAAGGAAGAGCTCACAGCCTCTCCTTCCTTGTGCAATATGGATGGATGACGCTAGGCTAGTTATAAGTTTTATTTTGCAATGTCATGGTGGCAGTAGCGACGGCAGGGGGTGGGGGGGGTAACCTTGGTATACAAATTTTTTTAAAAAAAACTTAAACCCCCGAAGATCCACTTACACGACTAACCCCCGAATATCCACTTACAGTTTTGAAGACCGGACATCCATCCTCAACGAAGCCGGGAGAAGTCTTCATTCAAGTGGCAAGAAGTCCTCAACGAAGCAGGGAGAATTCTTCATCCAAGCCGGCAGAAGTGGTTCTCCAGACGGGCAGAAGTCTTCATCCAGACGGCATCTTCTATCTTCAGCCATCCGGCGAGGAGCGGCTCCATCTTCAAGAGCATCCTCTTCTTCCGACGACTAACGACGAATGAAGGTTCCTTTAAATGATGTCATCCAAGATGGCGTCCCTTTAATTCTTGTGCTGTGTTACGGAGCTTTACGCTGTTTTTTTGCAGGTGTTAGGCTTTTTTTCAGCCGGCTTTCCCCATTGATGTCTTTGGGGAAATCGTGCACAAGCATGTAAAACCAGCTCACCGCAACTTTCAGCAGCGCTGCTATTGGAGTGTGGTATGGAGCTCAATTTTTCTCTATGCTCACTTCTTGCCTAATAACGCCGGATTTATGAAAACCTGTAATACCACCGCTGTAGGGAAGTGACCGGTGACAATAACACGCAAGTTAGCACTGCACCCCTCTTACCGCAAAACTTGTAATCTAGCCGATTGTTAGATAATTATACTTTATAACATTTAAACCTCTACATTTCTGCCTGTTTCAGAGGCTCTATAGACACCCTCTTGTCAGTATATTTATAAGAATCTTAGTAGTGCTATCCAAATAATAAATCAGTTTATGGCAGGGTTACAAACACAATATAAAAAAAAATATAAACCCTAATTAACCATGCATCTACTAGACCATACAATTAATATAAATACCTGAATTCTTTTATTTAGTTAATATCCATGAACATATTGAACTATATTTGCAATAAAAGGAAACTAAATAAAAGTTTATATGCGTTAAAACCAACTCTTAAGATATGCTATCCTTCTTACAAAACCCAGAAAAATATACCTTCACAATTCAGCCTTTTATTTATTTAACACAATGGGACTAAAAACCTTTAACATCTAAGCAATACAATTCTAAACAGTGTTTATAAAACAATAGGATAATATATATATTCTGCTATTTAACTGCAATTTATCCTAATACAAAATTAACTGACAATATCAGAACTTGCATAGATGAGTTACTTGGTCAATCAGACGCAGATTTAAACAATATATGTATATAGGCTGTGAGATGCTAACTTGAGAAAAACACACTGCTTCTTTAAATCTATTAAATACAAATTAACTATGCATATAACTTATCTTACAAAACCTTGAATACGTTACCAAAGTAAAAAGCAGTCGATATCCGATATTCCTTGGTAGGAATTATTTTACCTCAGATCACCAATAAGTGTATATCGCAATCAATGAGAAGGGTAGATTAGCTTTGCTCAAGTAAAGTGGTATCTCACACCCAGCGGGAACCAGTTACAAGTTTTAGCTTCAGCAGAAAATCTGTCCCTTTCTCTCCATTGCATTCACTTTTTATTTGGTTTTCCCATCATTGGTAAATTGTGGGTGGCCCTGCGGGAGCTGACCTTCCCATTGGTTATCTGGGAAGTCTAAATCGGATTGGCCCTTGGAAATTTCATTTTTAACAGCCAGAGAGAACCTTCTGGCTGTAGTTCTCGCAACATAACACCAGGTGGCAGCACAAACAGATACAGCAACATCTGAAACAACTTAAGTCAGTATTTCTATGAAATGGTTATTAATTTTATCATAATTTACTGCGACAACTATTCATAATATTTGTTTTGGATAAGTTATATCTTAATGAATTTTCTGATCATTTTGATATGAAACATCACATACATCTAGCATTATATTAAAATAACTTATATTTCATAGTTATATCACATCAAATATATATCTCATAGTCATATCACATCAAAGTAACTTCCATATTTTCATCTCACTATATTTTAAAAGATGTATGTGAAACTTTATAAACATTTATTTGCACGTTTATATGATATGACTTAATTCATTTCATGCGGCATTCCGTCTCTTTCTAAGTGCATAGATTGATGCTCATGACCAATGGTTGTCTGCAATAAAAATAGAAATAATTATTAGAGATGATCCAAGCATTAATATGTCTATGGTCCATAAGTATTTATTTATATTTTTAAAAACACAGAGGCTAAGTAAGATCTTTCATGTTTTCAAAACATATATATATATATATATATATATATATGCACATTCATTTCTATGTAGATTTGAGATTATCTGTCTGAAAAATATAAGCAAAACAGAGGTTATTACACATTTTTGACTGACTAAAACAGTTACCTCCCAAGCTTAGTAAATATCCATGTAATAATAGAGAATTAGACAATTTTCAATTTCTATATTTGATACATTCTGAGGCATGCATTCAAATAGAAAAAAAAATGAATTGATGTCTATTTGCTGTCTGCTTATGTGAGTTTCCAGAGTCACACCTTAGCATTTGTCTGTGTTTTTCAAGGCCTCCATTGCTCCACATGGGGTCAATCCATGAGGAGTTGTAAAAGTCTTTAAAACAGCATATTTCCTGTTTAGCCAGCAGTGCAGATGTGTATTTGATAATTAACACCCATGTGCATAAAAGCTGCCTCTATGATTTTGATCAGTTCCAAAAGGGTAATTCAGACATTTCGTCTCCATATATTTGCCTGTATCCTGAAACTATGTTATATTTTAGTTCCTTGCTAAATTATACAATTGCATAATTTAACATATTGAGTGTGTGAGATCTCCCAGAGATAATCCTTTGTTCTCCTTTCAGCCAAGAATGTCTCCTGTGCAATTGGAGTGGGGGAGATCTAATCCTTTGTCCTACAGACCATGTTCACATCCACAGATTTATTAAATAAAGTTAAATATATTTCTATATATTATTTAATAATATTTCAAATACCTTGACATAAATCCCCCTTTCCAATTCAAAAATATGTAGGACACATGTATTTGAATTGGATCAAAGTTAGAGGTATTTGGTGAGGATGTTGACCGTACACATCATGGACAGTCTTCTATGTAGATAGTCTGTCAATTTTGAACCTTCATGTTTATCAGTTAGGCATCTTTAAACTATAGTATGTCTTTAGTTCATTTGGGGATATGACACTTCATTCTCCCTCTATGACTTGTAGTTGGGATCTGGGATGACACGCTCGCAATTGATTGATATGGACCCATTTATCTATGAAACTTTCATTTTTGGGGATCCGTATTTTATAGGCCACTGGAGATATTTTGTCAGTAATGACGAAAGGACCTTTCCATGAGGGAAGAAATTTCTTCTCCCTAACCTGATCTCTTCCAAAGTTATAAAGATAAACTTTATCATTTATTTCATATTCCTTTTTGGATGTTTTGAGATCATAATAGGTTTTAGTGGCAGTTGCGGCTCTTTCTAAATTCCTTTGAGCAAATGCAAAGGCATATTGCAGGTGCTTTCTTAAGTTTTCCACATATTGATGTGTATTGGCAGCGTCTATCAAATTTTGGTCTGATGTACGGTACAGCAGATGCTGAGGTAGAACCATTCTTCTACCAGTCATCAGCTCAAAAGGTGACATCTTGGTAGCACTACTTGGAGTTGCTCTTTATGCCATTAAGACTAGAGGTAGTTTTATATCCCAGTCTTTACCTGTTTCACTTACAAACTTTTTGAGGATTTTAACAATGGACTGGTTGTAACGCTCTACACCACCACTTGAGGCAGCTCTATAAGCAATATGGAGCTTTCTTTTAACCCCTAGTATTTTCCACATTTTTGTCATCACTTCGCTAGTGAAGTGGGTCCCCCGATCTGACTCGATTCTTTGGGGCAGACCAAATCTGGAAAATACATGGTTGATGAGCAATGCTGCACATGTTTCCGCACTATTGTTAGGTGCACTAATGCACTCTACCCATTTAGTGAACAGGCATGTCACGGTTAACATGTATTTGTTACCTCTTGATGACCTTGTTACCGGACCAATAAAATCAATTTGTATATCTGACCATGGCATTACCATCCCCCTTTTCTGCAATGGCGCTCTATGCGTTGGTGCAGTGGGTTGGAACTGTGGGCAGATTAAACACCCTTGACAGTAGGTTTGAACATCTTTCAACATGTGTGGCCAAAAAGCATAATCACGCAATATTTCATACGTGAGTTTGGCACCGCGATGACCAGATGTGGGAGCATCATGGGCATGTTGAAGCATTAGACCTCTGAACTTGGTGGGTACTACCCACTGCTGGATGCCAGTTTTGGAGGTTCTAATTAACAAACCATCCTGTAACTTGAATTGTGATCTAGATTTTATTAAGATTCTCAGATCTTCTTTGCCAATACAATCATCTTTTGAGATGGGGTTGCTTTCAGGATCTTCTATGTGTTTATAGAAGATGCCTACAATGGGGTCTTCTTTTTGACTAGTGATCAGGTCTTCACTAGGAGAATCCTGACTCCATTGTACCAAGTTAGGCTCACTCTGTTGTTTTGCCTGGTTTCTGGTAATGGCTTCTACCTGAATTGCACCCATTAAATGGTCAATATTAAGGAGTTCTCCAGTTATGGCTCCTTGTTTGGCTAATGAATCCGCAAGGTCATTGCCTTCCTTATCCGGACCTAGAATTCTGGAATGACCCTTGGTCTTTTTCCAGTGTATGGTTAAATCATTGGATACCACCAGATTATCAATCTCGCAGAACAATTTGCCATGCTTGACTGGTTTGTTATTGCTTTTCTGCATGCCATTTCTTTTCCAAGTTGGCAGGTATTCAACAAAACTGTCACGCACATAATTTGAGTCAGTTATGATCACAAATTCATGAATATTATGTTCAATAGCCATTTCAATGGTTTTGAAAACAGCAGTTAGTTCTGCAACTTGACTGGATCTTGGCCCAATGTTGAAACCTACAGATATATTTGAGACTCCATTTGTCCAAGTTATACCAATGCCAGCGACTAATCTGCGCTCACTATCAATAGTGGCGTGGTAAGAACAACCATCAACATACACCCAAGGTAATGTTTGACAATGGTCCTCATTGTATATTTTATATGGGGAAAGCAATTGTTCCTCCAGAAAATCATCTTCTGATAATTCTTCCCCAGGATCTCTAGCAGTACAGTCGTGGAGCTCAGCAAGCCCTTGTGCGACTGGATTCTTTTTATTCTGTTTGTAGCGAATTTCTAAGGGCCAGCCTTGTAAGGAAAGAGTCCACGCTGTTATGCGGCTATTAGACAGATTCCCATCTCTTATTCTCTCACTTTGCAAATATAGCAAAGGCTGGTGGGCCGTTTCTACAATAATTTTCTCGCCCTGTATATAGCTGCGGAAATTTTGTAGAGCCCATACAGTAGATAAGAGGGCTTTTTCGCAATCGCTAAATTTTATTTCTACTGGGGATAGATTTTTGCTCGCATAAGCAATGGCTTTGTTCAAATTATCATGCTTTTGGTATAACACAGCACTCATGCTTATATCTGTGTAACCTGTCTCTAAGAAGAAAGGTTTACCACCTTCAGGGTACGCTAAGCAAGGTGCTTGAGTGAGTTTTCTCTTCAGCTCTCTGATGGCTGTCTCTTGAGACTCACTCCAGTGCCATTTCACATCTTTCTTTAGAAGAAGTAGTAGTGGTTTAGCTAATTCCGCATAATTATCAATGAATTTGCGAGAATAATTTGTCATACCCAGGAATGATCTCAATTCCTTTAAGTTAGTTGGGTTTTTAGAATTCACTATAGCTTCCACCTTTTTCTTTTGGGGATTTAATCCTTCAGAGGTAACTTCATGTCCCAAGAAGTTTACACGAGTGCGGCACCATTGAGCTTTTTGCAGGGATAATTTGACACCTGCCCTTTTAAGTTGGCTGAGGACGTGTTTAAGCTCTGCGATGTGTTTTTCAAAGTCTGTGCTTTTGATTAAAACATCATCAACATAAGATAAGGTCCCCCTTTCCAGTGCGTCAGGCATAGCCTTATGCATGAATACAGCAAATTCATGTCCAGAATTTATGTATCCAAAAGGAAGTCTTTGAAATGCATATTGGACCTTTTGGAAGGAGAATGCTAGCTTATATTGGTCCTCTTCATGTACCTTTATGGTCCAATATCCCTGTGCACAATCAATGGCAGTGAATATTTTGGATCCTTGCATTTGTGCTAGGCACTGGTCAATGTATGGTACAGGCCAGCCAGACATGTATACTCGTTTGTTTAGCTGTCTTAAGTCAGCACACAAACGCCATTGTCCATTGGGCTTAAGGACACCTAGAATAGGATTATTATAAGAGCTGTGCACCTGTCTGATAATACCTCTTTCTTCCAAATTCCTTATGATCTCTGCAAGAGAATCATATGAGGCTAAGGGAAGTCTGTATTGTTTGACAAATACAGGTGGCGCATCGGGATCTGTTTGTATTCTTGCAATGTGCAAGTCTGTAGTACCACAGTCATAAGAATCCTTAGCGAAAATATCCTTGTATTCCATTAGGAGTTCTCGCAGCTGTTGGCGTTCGTCATCGCTGGAACAGCCATTAGCTAAGGATATTTGCTCTTCGACTATTTGCTGAAATCCTGGAAAGATTTCAGGCTGTCCTATTTCATAGGCTTCTTCCAACCTAGAGGTGAGATCCCCTTGATTATAATTTACATTGCTCCCATGACTCTGGGTATTGGGGTAATCTTGCTGTTTGATTGGCTGATCAAACACTAGAGAGGCTTCTTCAATTTTACAGATGCCTTCCTCTGAGCTGAAGGGATAAATAGATTGAACATTAAATAGACCCTCTGGCATAGATCCAAAGGATTGTTCTATTAATTGTTCTTCAGTTAGGTATCCTTCAGGTATTAGCTCAATTACATTATTCTGGAATCCAAAAGTGTAATAACTTGATTCCAGTGCATATCCTATGGTAGTTCCCTTGGATAAGGTTATATCCTGTGGGGTCATGTTATGCACAATAATATGTATTGGAATAGTTCCAATATTCACCATAGGAGTGTAGGTTACTGTGACACCCAGATTTTGTATTCTATGGGAGAGGCAAATCAGTGTTTCAGAAGTTTTTAATTTCTGACCTCTCTTTACCTGTAAGGGTAACAGAAATTTATCAGCCCCAGCAGGAATTATAACATCGCTAGATACCTGCATATTCACAGCATATGGCAATTGCTGGTTTGATTTCAGGGCTGCATTTTCATCCTGAAATACTTCAGGGTCCCCCTTTAACCTGCTCCAGAGGCAAGAATTAATCAAATCTATTTGTATGGCACATCTATGTAAGATATCATTGCCAATGTATATTTGATTATGGGGAGTATTTAAAACTAAAAACAGGTGCTTCACTGACTTATTACCGATAGAGATAGATAATAAGCACTTAGCTGTGATGTTATAGCTTTCAGACCTGTCATCCAGGCCGTTGACACTGTGGTCTTGGGGAGAAAGATATTTAATCACTTTAGGTTCAGCTATTTGCGCTAATAAACCTTCGCTTATATAGCTAGCTTCCTGTTTTAAGTTTATTTTAGCATACTTGGTTTTACCAAGGTCATGCACTTGTATAGGGATAAATAGATCCTCTTTAACTCTCTCAATCCCTGTGAGGTATTGAGCGTGGCCTCCCCCCTTAGGGATTTTATGATCCCCCTTGTGGAGTGATATGGTTAATACATCGCCATCTAGGGAAATATTCGCTATCTTTCCAGGTGAAATTTTAAAAGTATTACCATCAGAGCCACTAAAAGGAGTCTGATCATCTATTTGTAGAATAGTGATTTCAGGTACAGAGTGATTTCTGAAATGAATCTCCACAGCATCTGGTTTCTCTTCCACCACGTGACAGCTATGTCGGGCGTGAGATATACCAGATTTTTCATAATTGATAGGCCGTTTAACTTGTGACCAAATTACATTATTTATGCAATCAATTATGGTGCTTAATCGTTTCAGGAGATCACTACCAATAATTAAACGATCAGTAGGCAGATCCACTATAATGACAGGGTGTCTTATGACCCTGTTCCCCAATTTAAATTTTAACCATGCAGTACCGTAAACTTTTAGGGAGTCACCCCCACCTATTAGAGAACCGTCAAATTCTTTTATTTTAGGTTTGTGGGGTGTTAGCTCATTTAGCTGTGTGTAGTACCTGTGGGGTAAGATAGTTGCCTGTGACCCAGTGTCAATTAATCCCCTGATAGGGTTGGAGACTGAATCTTGCAGCTCAACTAGTATATAATATCTTCCTGCAGTTTCTATCATTTCACACATAAAATTTGCATTCTTGTACATCTGTGGGCTTCGCCACGTTTTACCTGGATCCGCTGTGTCATTCGATGTAGATGAAATTTCATACCTACCTGTTTCCCCTATGACAAGGTCAGCTGGGTTCTTGTGTACTGCATCTGTGGAAATAATGTTAAGAGAACACTGCAGAGGAAAAGTTTGGTTAATTTTTCCCGGCTGATGTCGCTCATTGTCACAGCTAATTTGTCCGTTTCCGGTCTGTGGGGAGATAACATGATTAGTATCATTGATATTTATTACTACATTTTGTATATCTCTCCCCTCCCCTTCAGGTGATACTGCAGTATTTATGACTGTGCCTGTGGTCCACTGCTGACCACTGGCTGTACCCCTAAAAAAGTATTGTTCGGTTGCTGAGCTGTAGATTTTTGACTCATATTAGCGATTTGTTCGCTCAACCAATTTAATTGGGTAAACAGCATATCTACCTGATTGTACAAGTTACCTCTACCCCTGGGCCTATCTCTTGGTGCCCCATTGTACTGATTCCTGGACCATTGGGTTCCCTCAGAATCAGGGCCACTATTTCTATTCTGGCGTGGTTGCCCCTGGGGTTCAGCTTGTTCAGCATTAGTACTTTGGGGAGCATTATATACCTGGGGTGTCTGGTTACCCTGAGAATATCTTCGCCGTCTATTGTATCTACCCTTGCGCGGATACCAATTATTTGGTGAGTATTCTCTTTGTGAGTAATTATTCACCTGATTATGTCCCCCACTTTGGTTATAGTCTCCCTGCGCCTCAACCTGTGTAGGGGGAGGGGCAGAATTAAACCTCTGTGGAGATGGCCTGTTTTGACTGGCCACCTCCTCATAAGTCCTCTTGTTAGACTCCAAATTGAGGGGGCTAGGTGACACCCTAGTTTCTGCCACAATTTGGGGTTTTGACTCCTTTTTAACCCCCTGCTCACTGGACTGCTGAATAGAGTATAACTTCGTACTCTCTTTGATCAGCCATTCCAATGAGCAGTCCTCATCAAAATCTCTAGCTAAGTTAATTTTGATGGGTGTAGGCAGGGCTTCAAAAAATAAATTTACAAATTCTGAGCCATCAAATTTGGGATTATCTTCAGCCATACTGTACGCATTTTTCAATACAGAAAGGAATTTGATTGGACTCTGATTCGCACGACACTTTAAACCATATACCGCCATCTTCGCGGCAGTTTTAGTGCGATATTGCCCGAATTCTTTTCTGCATTGTTGTTTTACCCCATTCCAGGAATGAATATTCATATCCTTTAGTGAAACAAAGAATTTGTGATGCTTACTGTCAAATACCCAAGGCAGAAATTCAATTTTCAATTTCTCACTTGTAACATTCATTATAGCTAACGCATTTTCAAAAGCCTGTAAATGATCAATTACAGATGTTGTTCCCTTATTGGAGAATATAGGTACTGCGCGTTGTACGAAGGTGATTATTTTATGGGAATCATAGACTTTATCAGACTTATTTTGGGATTCTCTGTTAGAGTTTCCCTCCCCCGCATCAGCTGCGCTACAGCTGTCCTCTGGATTTACATCCTGAGGGGATTGTCTATTTGGGAAATCTATTTCTGACCCGTTAGGGGTCATTTGTCTATGTTGTTCTATATATTTTCGTACCTCGTCCCTGACGCGTTCGCTAAAGGAGTTAGCATTATCTGTATTATTCTCATTGCTAATATAGGAGTTTTCATTATGGCGATATGACCTTTTTAAATCGCTTAATTCTTTCTGGCTTTGCGCAAGCTGTTTATTTAAATCTTGTATCTGCGCGATTAAGTCCATATTGTGCTTATCTAAGGTGGCTAGGTTTTGGGCAAATTCATCCATTTTATTCTTGGCTATTTTTAAACCCTCTTCGCGTCTGCGCGAGGAACGAATACTATTTTCTAGCTCCTGTATTTGCAATCGTTTGTCTGTGACACAAAACGACATTTCGTCAATTATGCATATTAAAAGGGGCCAGGATTTTAGTATTAGTTCGTCTCGCTTTTTGGGAGCCTTGCATTGATTAATCATTAATAATTCCTGGAAGAATTCATTCTCTTCATTCCACATATTATTATTAACGGTAATATTTTTAGCCCTAGTTTCAAGCATATCCACAAAATCATTTAATTCACCAGCAATATTAAACTTCCCTTTAAGGTAACTTAAGATATCTTTCTTAAGGACCTGACCTTTAGTAATAGGTATGGTTATGGGACCAATTTCATTGCTATGTATAGAATTAAATGAGTCACTTCTGGCTACAGACATTATTATATTGGTTTAGTACTTAGTTAAACTAAAACGCTAATACAATTTTTGCCAATAAAAAGAGAGAAGGAAAAATTTTATATTTCAAAAAAATATTATTAATTTTGAAATATGAAAAATTAATATTCCGAAATATGAAAAATTAATATTTTTGATTAACTTTGAAAATATGAAAAATCAATATTTTTGATTAATTTTGAAATATGAAAAATTAATATTTTTATTAATTTTTCAAAATTAATCTTTAATAATATTTCAAGATATTAATATCAATCTCGAAATATGAAAATTAATATTTCAACCTTTCAAAAATTATATCTTCAAAATATTAATATCGAAATATGCAAAAAAAAAAAAAAATTCTCTCTTTTATAATAATTTCTATTTACTTACAAATATATTATATCAATTATGATGGAATATTAATAAATCTCAGCAGTGCCTCCAATTATTATGTCAGTATATTTATAAGAATCTTAGTAGTGCTATCCAAATAATAAATCAGTTTATGGCAGGGTTACAAACACAATATAAAAAAAAATATAAACCCTAATTAACCATGCATCTACTAGACCATACAATTAATATAAATACCTGAATTCTTTTATTTAGTTAATATCCATGAACATATTGAACTATATTTGCAATAAAAGGAAACTAAATAAAAGTTTATATGCGTTAAAACCAACTCTTAAGATATGCTATCCTTCTTACAAAACCCAGAAAAATATACCTTCACAATTCAGCCTTTTATTTATTTAACACAATGGGACTAAAAACCTTTAACATCTAAGCAATACAATTCTAAACAGTGTTTATAAAACAATAGGATAATATATATATTCTGCTATTTAACTGCAATTTATCCTAATACAAAATTAACTGACAATATCAGAACTTGCATAGATGAGTTACTTGGTCAATCAGACGCAGATTTAAACAATATATGTATATAGGCTGTGAGATGCTAACTTGAGAAAAACACACTGCTTCTTTAAATCTATTAAATACAAATTAACTATGCATATAACTTATCTTACAAAACCTTGAATACGTTACCAAAGTAAAAAGCAGTCGATATCCGATATTCCTTGGTAGGAATTATTTTACCTCAGATCACCAATAAGTGTATATCGCAATCAATGAGAAGGGTAGATTAGCTTTGCTCAAGTAAAGTGGTATCTCACACCCAGCGGGAACCAGTTACAAGTTTTAGCTTCAGCAGAAAATCTGTCCCTTTCTCTCCATTGCATTCACTTTTTATTTGGTTTTCCCATCATTGGTAAATTGTGGGTGGCCCTGCGGGAGCTGACCTTCCCATTGGTTATCTGGGAAGTCTAAATCGGATTGGCCCTTGGAAATTTCATTTTTAACAGCCAGAGAGAACCTTCTGGCTGTAGTTCTCGCAACATAACACCAGGTGGCAGCACAAACAGATACAGCAACATTTGAAACAACTTAAGTCAGTATTTCTATGAAATGGTTATTAATTTTATCATAATTTACTGCGACAACTATTCATAATATTTGTTTTGGATAAGTTATATCTTAATGAATTTTCTGATCATTTTGATATGAAACATCACATACATCTAGCATTATATTAAAATAACTTATATTTCATAGTTATATCACATCAAATATATATCTCATAGTCATATCACATCAAAGTAACTTCCATATTTTCATCTCACTATATTTTAAAAGATGTATGTGAAACTTTATAAACATTTATTTGCACGTTTATATGATATGACTTAATTCATTTCATGCGGCATTCCGTCTCTTTCTAAGTGCATAGATTGATGCTCATGACCAATGGTTGTCTGCAATAAAAATAGAAATAATTATTAGAGATGATCCAAGCATTAATATGTCTATGGTCCATAAGTATTTATTTATATTTTTAAAAACACAGAGGCTAAGTAAGATCTTTCATGTTTTCAAAACATATATATATATATATATATATGCACATTCATTTCTATGTAGATTTGAGATTATCTGTCTGAAAAATATAAGCAAAACAGAGGTTATTACACATTTTTGACTGACTAAAACAGTTACCTCCCAAGCTTAGTAAATATCCATGTAATAATAGAGAATTAGACAATTTTCAATTTCTATATTTGATACATTCTGAGGCATGCATTCAAATAGAAAAAAAAAATTAATTGATGTCTATTTGCTGTCTGCTTATGTGAGTTTCCAGAGTCACACCTTAGCATTTGTCTGTGTTTTTCAAGGCCTCCATTGCTCCACATGGGGTCAATCCATGAGGAGTTGTAAAAGTCTTTAAAACAGCATATTTCCTGTTTAGCCAGCAGTGCAGATGTGTATTTGATAATTAACACCCATGTGCATAAAAGCTGCCTCTATGATTTTGATCAGTTCCAAAAGGGTAATTCAGACATTTCGTCTCCATATATTTGCCTGTATCCTGAAACTATGTTATATTTTAGTTCCTTGCTAAATTATACAATTGCATAATTTAACATATTGAGTGTGTGAGATCGCCCAGAGATAATCCTTTGTTCTCCTTTCAGCCAAGAATGTCTCCTGTGCAATTGGAGTGGGGGAGATCTAATCCTTTGTCCTACAGACCATGTTCACATCCACAGATTTATTAAATAAAGTTAAATATATTTCTATATATTATTTAATAATATTTCAAATACCTTGACACTCTTAATCACATGCTTTTGCATTTGCTGTTCACAACAGGAGACTGATAGTTCATGTGGGCCATATAGATAACAATGTGTTTACGCCCGGGGAGTTATTTAAGAGTAAGTACAACACAGTACTAAATGCAAGTCAATAAAAAATAAATACAAAGTCATGTGATCAGGGGGCTGTCAGAAGATGCTGCGATAAAAGGTAATTACAGAGGTAAAAAGTATATTAATATACTGTATCTGTGTTGGTTGTGCAAACCTGGGGAATGGGTAATAAAGGGTTTGTCATTATCTATCTTTTAAAACAATAAAAATTATATTGTAGACTGTCCCTTTAATATGTCAATGTTATTCACTTTGAGCACTAGATGGCAGCAGTGTTTGCTCAATTTACAAATTAAAAGCACTGATGCAAACTTGTTGCCATATAGTGCACCAGCCACATGAACACTCCTGAGCCTACCTAGACATACTCTTCAAATCAGGATACGACAAGAACAAAGTATTTTTTATAATAGTCTTATAATAAGTTAATTGGAAAGTTTTTTTTTTATTGTACAATAATCCAAGAAAAAAATTGGGTTCATGACCCTTTAAATACAACTTAGCTAAAACAACTGTCAGAGCCCTTAGTTAAAGGGATACTAACCCCACATTTTTTTTTTCACGATTCAGATAGCGCATGCATTTTTAAGCAACTTTCTAATTTACTCCTATTATCATTTTTTCTTTGTTCTCATGTTATCTTGATTTGAAAAAGCAGTAATAAAAGGTTAGGATCCGGCCCATTTTTAGTTCAGTACCTTGGTAGAGCTTGCTGATTGATTTGCTACATTTAGCCACAAATCAGCAAGTGCTACCCAGGTGCTGAACAAAAAATGGTCCGGGTCTAAAGCTTACAGTACTGCTTTTTCAAATCAAGATAGCATGAGAACAAAGAAAAATTGATAATAGGAATAAATTAGAAAGGTGCTTAAAATCTCATGCTGTATCTGAATCATGAAAGAAAAAAAAATGGGTTTAGTATCCCTTTAACCCCTTAACCCCTTAGTGACCGAGGACGTGCAGGGTACGTCTGAAAAAAAAAGGCAGTTAACGCCTGACGACGTACCCTGCACGTCCTCGGCTAAAGTGAGTGCTGGAAGCGATTATAGTACTGCAGGGATGCCTCGATGTCTGGGCATCCCTGCAGTGCTGTTACGGAGTGCCGGGACCGGATTGATCACTCCCCCTTGAGTGATCACTTCCGGTTTTGCTCCACGTGGAGCCCGGCAGTGCAGCAGAGCATCGGAAGCGATCGGACACGCTTCCGATGCTCTGCTAGTGTGCTAAGTGCCTCGGTGGGTCGAGGCACTTAGTTAGTATATAAATAAAAGTAAAAATGTGGAAAAAAAAATATAATATAAAATAAAAAAGCCCACATATAGCGCCCCCCCCCTCCCCCATGAGGCTTCCAAAATGGCGATGCCCGGTGCATCATGGGGCATCTGGGGGTGTCCCTAGCCTGTCTCACCATAGGGACAAGCTAGGGTCACCCAATCTGAGCCTTCTTAGAAAAAAAAAATAATAATAATAAAATACCCCATTTGTCTGATCATGTCAATATTTGTAAATATTGACTCTGATCAGTGTGGATCTCCCTCCCTCTCCTCACTTGCCATTTTGTTGGAGAAAGAGAGAGACCTGTATTTTAGCAGAGAGAGATTTATTTCTTTTATTTGTTAAAAAATTTAAAATCCAAAGGCTCTTTTCAGAGCCATTAACCCCTAGCTTGCCAGTGATCACTATAAATCACTGGCAGTAGCACAGCTGCACTTTTTTTTGCTGTCTGTGCATTTTTTTAGGGGTTAATTTTTGTTGTTGTATTTTTTTTTAAAAACTCAAAGGCTCCTTTCAGAGCCATTTAGCTAATTTAATTTAATTTAAAGACTATTTAACCCCTAGCTTGCCAGTGATCGCTATACATCACTGGCATTAGCATAGCTGTACTTTTTTGCTGTCTGTGCATTTTTTAGGGGTTAATTTTTGTTGTTGTAATTTTTTAAAAACCTAAACGCTCCTTTCAGAGCCATTTAGCTAATTTAATTTAATTTAAATAGTATTTAACCCCTAGCTTGCCAGTGATCGCTATACATCACTGGCATTAGCATAGCTGTACTTTTTTGCTGTCTGTGAATTTTTTTAGGGGTTAATTTTTGTTGTTGTAATTTTTTAAAAACCCAAAGGCTCCTTTCAGAGCCATTTAGCTAATTTAATTTAATTTAAAGAGTATTTAACCCCTAGCTTGCCAGTGATCGCTATAAATCACTGGCATTAGCATAGCTGTACATTTTTGCTGTCTGTGCATTTTTTTAGGGGTTAATTTTTGTTGTTGTCATTTTTTAAAAACCCAAAGGCTCCTTTCAGAGCCATTTAGCTAATTTAATTTGATTTAAAGAGTATTTAACCCCTAGCTTGCCAGTGATCGCTATAAATCACTGGCATTAGCATAGCTGTACTTTTTTTTTAAAAAACCCAAAGGCCATTTAGTTAATTTAATTTAAAGAGTATTTAACCCCTAGCTTGCCAGTGATCGCTATAAATCACTGGCATTAGCATAGCTGTACTTTTTTTTAAAAAAACCCAAAGGCCATTTAGTTAATTTAATTTAAAGAGTATTTAACCCCTAGCTTGCCAGTGATCGCTATAAATCACTGGCATTAGCATAGCTGTACTTTTTTTTTTAAAAACCCAAAGGCCATTTAGTTAATTTAATTTAAAGAGAATTTAACCCCTAGCTTGCCAGTGATTGCTATAAATCACTGGCATTAGCATAGCTGTACTTTTTAAAAAAAAAACCAAAGGCCATTTAGTTAATTAATTAATTTTGGTTTTCTGTGACAGATACAAAAATGTCACAGAAAAGATATAGTGTTGAGGAGGCGTATGCCATCCTTGCGTCAGAGTCAGATGCCTCTATGTCTGACTCAGACCCCAATTTTGACGCTGCCATATGCTCAGATACATCATTAGATGCAGTCTCAACTGATAGTGATGTATCTGTGGCTGCTAGCCCCCCTGCCAGCCCCCCTGCTAGCCCCCCTGCCAGCCCCCCTGCTAGAAGGAGGCGTGTTGCTGCCATTGCCGCTGAAGAGTGGGTAACGCCTCATCTCCAGAGGCCAGATATCCCACCCTTCACAGCAAATGCTGGCATAAATATAGATGTGGCAGGTTTTAGCCCCCAACAGTTTCTGGAGGTGTTTCTGGGTGATGATGTATTGGGGAACATTGTCGCCCAAACTAATTTATATGCCCATCAGTACCGTGCTGCAAAGCCTGAAACATATTTGGCAAAGCAGCAATGGGCCCCCATCAATGTGCCAGAATTTAAAAAATTCTGGGCATTGACTATGCTGATGGGCATCATAAAGAAACCCTCCGTTCGCTCCTACTGGAGCAGTAGCCCCATCTGCTCTACCCCCATTTTCTCCCAGAGTATGTCGAGGCAGAGATATGAAATGATTCTTCATTTCATGCACTTCAGCGACAACAGCCTGTGCCCCCCTAGGGAGCATCCCCAATTTGACAGGCTGTATAAAATCCGCCCCCTGATTACCCACTTTTCTGCCAGGTTTGCAGAGGCTTATACACCTGGAAGGAATATATGCGTTGATGAATCCCTGATGAAGTATAAGGGAAGGCTGGGATTCAAGCAGTATATTCCTTCCAAGCGCTCCAGGTATGGGGTAAAGGTGTATAAGCTCTGTGAGAGCGAGACTGGGTATACTCAGGCCTTCCGGGTGTATGAGGGAAAGGATAGCCACCTTGACCCTCCAGGTTGCCCAGAACATATGGGAACCACTGGCAAGATTGTCTGGGACCTGATATTACCCCTAATGAACAAAGGGTATCACTTGTACTTAGACAATTTTTATACAAGTGTCCTTTTGTTCAAGCTACTGTATTGCTTTGATACAGTAGCTTGCGGTACTATTAAAAAGAACCGCAAAGGTTTCCCAGGACAACTTGTACGCACCCGGCTACGAAGGGGGGAGACCTCTGCTCTGCGCCAAGAGGAGCTGTTGGCACTGAAGTACAGAGACAAGAAGGATGTATACCTTCTTACCACCATCCACACAGAGAGGACGGTGGCGGTCTCTGTACGTGGCAGAGCTGAGATCATAAGGAAGCCAGTGTGCATCAAGTCTTATAACAGACATATGGGTGGGGTTGATCTGGCAGATCAGCTGCTGCAGCCCTACCTAATTATGCGGAAGACAAGGGCCTGGTACAAAAAGGTTGCAATTTACCTAATGCAGATTGCAACCCACAACGCTTTTTTGTTGTTCAAAAAAGCAAACCCCGGAATGAAACTGACTTTTTTACAATTTCAGCTCCAGATCATTTCGGGGATTTTGTACCATGATGCACCTGCTCCCCGGGCGGTGATGGGAGAGAGCAGAGTTGGGGCTACTCATTTTATTTTTAAAATCCCCCCTACTGCCGCAAAGCAGAGACCACAAAAAAAATGCAGAGTCTGTACCAAGAGGGGGCAGAGAAGGGACACTGTATATCACTGTCCTGATTGCCCTGGACAGCCTGGACTCTGCATTGGGGACTGCTTCAAGCGGTACCATACAATGGTCAATTTTTAAAAAATAAATACATTTGCTGTTATTTTTTTTTTTTTGTTATGTTTACTGTTAAATTTTTTGTTATTTTTTTACTTTTAATGTGCCAGATTTTTACATTTCACTAATATATTTTTTTTTCTAAAATGGGGCTGTTCTTTTTTTTTTTTTTTTACAAAAACCCCTGTCAAACCTATGCATGGGGACATAGGTGTACTCAGGGTGCCTAGCAGAAAACAACCTGTAGTATTTTTTTTGCACTAACTTACAACAGTCTCTCCTAAATCATAGTCAAAAAGCAATGTGTGTGTAAAAATGAAAATTGAAAAAATGCCACCATACACTTTCTCCAATTTTTTTAGCTAAAACAGTTACTTCAAATGCATCAAAGCACACCATATACAATACCTTGGGGTGTCAACATTTCAAAAATATGCACATTCATGGCAATAAATAAAAGTAGGGTTTACAATAGGCCCCAAACTAAAGATAGGCCTATCAGAAGAAATACTCTCACTTAATAACTAAAATCACAAGTCATAAAATTGTAACATAACCTTCCCAAAATCCTGGCAAACCTATGCATGGGGGGCATAGGTGTACTCAGGGTGCCTAGCAGAAAACAACCTGAAGTATTTTTTTGCACTAACTTACAACAGTCTCTCCTAAATCATAGTCAAAAAGCAATGTGTGTGTAAAAATGAAAATTGAAAAAATGCCACCATACACTTTCTCCAATTTTTTTAGCTAAAACAGTTACTTCAAATGCATCAAAGCACACCATATACAATACCTTGGGGTGTCAACATTTCAAAAATATGCACATTCATGGAAACAAATAAATTGGGGTATGTTAAAATACCCCCAAAAAGACAATAGGCAAAGAAAATATGTTAAATGTGAAAAAAAAATCACAAACGCATGTTGGACATTTGGCATTACACCCCCCGAACAAGCCAAGAAACTTATGCATAGGTGGTATCACTGTACTCAGGAGATGTTGGTGAACACATATTGGGGTCTTCTTTGGCAGTAACACATAACAGGAGCTGAGAATTCATGTCTAACGTACAATGTGTGTGAAAAATAACACACAAAAAATGACTGCCTAATAGTTTGACAAAGAATTAGTGCATGGAAAGTGTTAAAATACCAGCATTTGAAATACCCTAGGGTGTCTACTTTTCAAAAATATATGGTTTGATGGGGGTAAATTACATTGGCCGGCTTCAGAAATGTCCTACATAGGACATGGGTGCATGGGATGTGAAAATTCCAAGTTGAAAAACTGGAATGCGCCCCCTAAAAATAAGGCCTTTTAGCCCCCAGAGAACCCAACACACCTATACATGGGTGGTATCACTGTACTCAGGAGATGTTGTTGAATACATATTGAGGTTTTTTTTGGCAGTAACACATAACAGGGACTGAGAATATATGCCTAAAGTACAACGTGTGTGAAAAATAACACAAAAAAAATGACTACCCAAAAGTTTGACAAAGACTAGTGGTTGAAATAGTGCATGGAAAGTGTTAAAATACCAGCATTTGAAATACCCTAGGGTGTCTACTTTTCAAAAATATATGGTTTGATGGGGGTAATTTACATTGGCCGGCTTCAGAAATGTCCCAAATAGGACATGGGTGCATGATGACAGATGTGAAAATTCCAAGTTGAAAAACTGGAATGCCCCCCCTAAAATTAAGGCCTTTTAGCCCCCAGAGAACCCGACACACCTATACATGGGGGGTATCACTGTACTCAGGAGATGTTGTTGAATACATATTGAGGTTTTTTTTTGGCAGTAACACATAACAGGGACTGAGAATATATGCCTAAAGTACAATGTGTGTGAAAAATAATGCAAAAAAATGACTACCTAAAAGTTTGACAAAGACTAGTGGTTGAATTAGTGCATGGAAAGTGTTAAAATACCAGCATTTGAAATACCCTAGGGTGTCTAATTTTCAAAAATATATGGTTTGATGGGGGTAATTTACATTGGCCGGCTTCAGAAATGTCCCAAATAGGACATGGGTGCATGATGACAGATGTGAAAATTCCAAGTTGAAAAACTGGAATGCGCCCCCTAAAATTAAGGCCTTTTAGCCCCCAGAGAACCCGACACACCTATACATGGGGGGTATCACTGTACTCAGAAGTTGTTGTTGAACACATATTGAGGTTTTTTTTGGCAGTAACACATAACAGGGACTGAGAATATATGCCTAAAGTACAATGTGTGTGAAAAATAACACACCAAAATGACTACCCAAAAGTTTGACAAAGACTGGTGGTTGAATTAGTGCATGCAAAGTGTTAAAATACCAGCATTTGAAATACCCTAGGGTGTCTACTTTTTAAAAATATATGGTTTGATGGGGGTAATTTGCATTGTCCGGCTTCAGAAATGTCCCAAATAGGACATGGGTGCATGACGACAGATGTGAAAATTCCAAATTAAAAAACTGGAATGCGCCCCCTAAAAATAAGGCCTTTTAGCCCCCAGAGAACCCAACAGACCTATACATGGGTGGTATCACTGTACTCAGGAGATGCTGCTGAAGACATATTGGGGTGTTATTTGGCAGTAACCCTTAACGTTCTCAGTAAATGTATTCTTGAATTGCTATTTTGTCAAAAAATCACCACTTTTTTTTTTTTTTTCAAACTTTGGCATAGATTGGTGGTAAAATAGTTGCATGGAAAGAGTCAAAATACCCCATGTTTAATACCTTAGGTTGTGTTCTTTTAAAAAATATATATATGTGAAGGGTTAATCAGGGATTCCTGACAGATATCAGTGTTCCAATGTAACTATCGCTAATTTTTTTTAAAAATTTTTGGAAATAGCAAAGTGCTACTTGTACTTATTGCCCTATAACTTGCAAAAAAAGCAAAGAACATGTAAACATTGAGTATTTCTAAACTCAGGACAAAATTTAGAAACTATTTAGCATGGGAGTTTTTTGGTAGTTGTTGAAGTGTAGGAGATTTTGAGGGTCAAAGTTAAAAAAGTGTGTTTTTTTCAATTTTTTCCTCATATTTTATAAAAAATGTTATAGTAAATTATAAGATATGATGAAAATAATGGTATCTTTAGAAAGTCCATTTAATGGCGAGAAAAACGGTATATAATATGTGTGGGTACAGTAAATGAGTAAGAGGAAAATTACAGCTAAACACAAACACCGCAGAAATGTAAAAATAGCCTTGGTCCCAAACGGACAGAAAATGGAAAAGTGCTGCGGTCATTAAGGGGTTAATGACAACTGACGTACCAGGTACGTCATGCATTAACAAGCAGTTAATGACAATGGACGTACCTGGTACGTCAGTTGTCTAACAGAGTGCTGGAAGTGATCACAATCACTTCCAGCAGCTCTGAGGGTATTGCAGTGATGCCTCGATATGGAGGCATCCTGCAATACCCCTTTACAAGCCTCCGATGCAGAGAGAGCCACGTGGATGCGCGTGCACGTGGACACGCGTGCACGTGGGCGTGCGCACATTAGCCACACTGACACCAATGAAGGAAGGGGGGAAAAAAAGTTAAAAATAAAGTTAATTTTTTTTTTTTTTTACATATAAAAGGATCTGGGAGGGGGGGGGTGGGGGTATTGTGGGGGGGGGGGGCTGCTACACTACAGAAATAATTAAAAATACAAATAAAAGTTATAAATAAAATTTAAATAGTTTGGTTTGTGGGGCCAAACTAGGTACTGGCAGACAGCTGCCAGTACCCAAGATGGCGGTAGTTAGGTAGGGGAGAGGGTTAGAGAGCTGGAGGGGGGGATCACGGAAGTTGGTGCTAAGGCAGGGGTCCATCACAACTAAAATATTTTATAATTTTTATTTAAAAAAAAAAAAAAAAACTCTTTTATTTAGTACTGGCAGACTTTCTGCCAGTACTTAAGATGGCGGTAACAATTGTGGGGTGGGGGAGGGAAGAGAGCTGTTTGGGAGGGATCATGGAGTGGGATGTGTCAGGTGGGAGGCTGATCTCTAAAATTAACCCTGCAAGCTCCCTACAAGCTACCTAATTTAACCCCTTCACTGCTGGGCATAATTCACGTGTGGTGCGTAGCAGCATTTAGCGGCCTTCTAATTACCAAAAAGCAACGCCAAAACCATATAAGTCTGCTATTTCTGAACAAAGGGGATCCCAGAGAAGCTTTTACAACAATTTCTGCCATAATAGCACAAGCTGTTTGTAAATAATTTCAGTGAGAAACCTAAAATTGTGAAAAATGTAAAGTTTTTTTTTTTTTATTTGCTCGCATTTGGCGGTGAAATGGTGGTATAAAATATACCAAAATGGGCCTAGATCAATACTTGGGGTTGTCTACTACACTACACTAAAGCTAAAATTAACCCTACAAGCTCCCTAATTAACCCCTTCACTCCTTGGCATAAAACATGTGTGGTGCGCAGCGGCATTTAGCGGCCTTCTAATTACCAAAAAGCAAACACAAAACCATATGAGTCTGTTATTTCTGAAAAAGGGGATCCCAGAGAATCATTTACAACCATTTGTGCCATAATTGCAGAAGCTGTTTGTAAATAATTTCAGTGGGAAACCTAAAGTTTTTGACAAACTTTGTGAAAAAGTGAACTTTTTTTTTTTATCGCATTTGGCGGTGAAATGGTGGCATGAAATATACCAAAATGGGCCTAGATCAATACTTTGGGATGTCTTCTAAAACAAAATATATACATGTCAAGGGATATTCAGGGATTCCTGAAGATATCAGGGTTCCAATGTAACTAGCGCTAATTTTGAAAAAAAGTGGTTTGGAAATAGCGAAGTGCTACTTGTATTTATTGCCCCATAAATTGCAAAAAAAGCAAAGAACATGTAAACATTGGGTATTTCTAAACTCAGGACAAAATTTATAAACTATTTAGCATGGGTGTTTTTTGGTGATTGTAGATGTGTAACAGATTTTGGGGGTCAAAGTTAGAAAAAGTGTGTTTTTTTCCATTTTTTCCTCATATTTTATCTTTTTTTTTTTAGTAAATTATAAGATATGATGAAAATAATGGTATCTTTAGAAAGTCCATTTAATGACGAGAAAAACGGTATATAATATGTGTGGGTACAGTAAACGAGTAAGAGGAAAATTACAGCTAAACGCAAACACTGCAGAAATGTAAAAATAGCCATTGTCATTAAGGGTAAGAAAATTGAAAAATGGTCCGGTCATTAAGGGGTTAAAGGAATAGTCTAGTCAAAATTAAACATTCTTTACACCTATTATCAATTTTTCTTCATTCTCTTGGAATCTTTATTTGAAAAAGCAAGAATTTAAGCAAAGGAGCTGGCCCATTTTTGGTTCAGAACCTGGGTAGCGCTTTCTGATTGGTGTCTAAATGTAGCCACCAATCAGCAAGCATTACCCAGGTGCTGAACAAAAAATGGGCTTAGCTTACATTTAAATAAAGATTTCCAAGAGAACAGAGAAAAAATGATAATAGGAGTAAATTAAAAAGATGCTTAGAATTGCTTTCTGTATTTGAATCATGAAAGTTTAATTTTGACTAGTCTGTCCCTTTAACAACGTTAGTTTTTGAGTGATGTTATGGTATTAATTCTGCGGATTACTGTTACAGCACTGAATAGTAAGTATAAGGAAAGTCAGTAACTTCAGTAATAAAACACTGGGCTCTAGCACTGGGTCTATGTAATTAAATGTTGACGATTCTCTCTTTCCAATGTCAAGGTCCTAATGATCTTTCAAATTTGAACTTCCTATAGAATACGTCAAGACGTCATGAATACGTCATCAAATGAGACACTGGCAGCCATGTTAGATACGGGCAGAAAACATTACACTGAAAAACTGGAGCATAACTTCTATTTTATCTGCCCTGCTGCCCCTGCATGATATCGAGAACGAGCTTTTTAACATGTTAATAATATGACATACATCGCCAATTAATGTTTTGTTATAACTGGTATCTCGTAAAAATATCTAAAATGGTGTTTGTATGGATACCAACATCAAAGAGGTTCACCCATGCGCTGTAGTTTTTTTCATTCTAGCCTAAAGAACCACACTTCCCAATAGCCCATGCGCTTTACGCACGCGCAGAGCTGTTTCCGCGCTGCCCCACCTCTGGTTACCGCAAGGGCCTGTGGGTCGGGTTATGGTGGTTGCTTGCTTAGCGGTGTAGAGGTGTGAGTGGTCGCCTCCATTCATTGCCTGTCTCAAGCCCGGACATGGAGGCTCTTATCCCGGTTATCAACAAACTACAGGATGTCTTTAACACTGTGGGAGCCGACGTTATTCAGCTGCCACAGATTGTAGTGGTGGGGACACAGGTGAGACCCCGGGGATGTGTGTGACAGGGAATCCCGGGCGCAGTGTGTGACAGGAGGAGGGAAGTACCCTGGAGGTACCAGTGTGCGGTCCCTGTGACACCTCCGGTATTTACATGGCTTCCATGAAATATGCCTCTTATCTGTGCCTCTGGCTATCGCTAGATGCGTGTGTTAGATAGTAGCTGGGTTTATCTAGCTGCAAACTTCTGACAGAAATACAGCTCAACTATTTTATATACAAAACTCACATATATGCAGACACTACTAAATGACACACTAATATAGATATATGCAGACACTGCTATATGACACACATTAATATACATGTATACAGACACACTGCTATATGACACACACACACACACATACACACAAACACACCAACACACCAATATACATGTATGCAGACACACTGCTATATGACACACTAATATACATGTATACAGACACACTGCTATATGACACACACACATACACACCAACACACCAATATACATGTATACAGACACACTGCTATATGACACACACACATACACACAAACACACCAACACACCAATATACATGTATACAGACACACTGCTATATGACACACACACATACACACCAACACACCAATATACATGTATACAGACACACTGCTATATGACACACACACATACACACAAACACACCAACACACCAATATACATGTATACAGACACACTGCTATATGACACACACACATACACACAAACACACCAACACACCAATATACATGTATACAGACACACTGCTATATGACACACACACACAAACACACCAACACACCAATATACATGTATACAGACACACTGCTATATGACACACACACACATACACACAAACACACCAACACACCAATATACATGTATACAGACACACTGCTATATGACACACACACATACACACAAACACACCAACACACCAATATACATGTATACAGACACACTGCTATATGACACACACACATACACACAAACACACCAACACACCAATATACATGTATACAGACACACTGCTATATGACACACTGCTATATGACACACTGCTATATGACACACTGCTATATGACACACTGCTATATGACACACTGCTATATGACACACTGCTATATGACACACACATACACACACACACCAATATACATGTATGCAGACACACTGCTATGTGACACGCACCAATATACATGTATGCAGACACACTGCTATATGACACGCACCAATATACATGTATGCAGACACACTGCTATGTGACACGCACCAATATACATGTATGCAGACACACTGCTATGTGACACGCACCAATATACATGTATGCAGACACACTGCTATATGACACGCACCAATATACATGTATACAGACACACTGCTATATGACACACACATACACACCAATATACATATACTATATGACACGCACCAATATACATGTATGCAGACACACTGCTATGTGACACGCACCAATATACATGTATGCAGACACACTGCTATGTGACACGCACCAATATACATGTATGCAGACACACTGCTATGTGACACGCACCAATATACATGTATGCAGACACACTGCTATGTGACACGCACCAATATACATGTATGCAGACACACTGCTATGTGACACGCACCAATATACATGTATGCAGACACACTGCTATGTGACACGCACCAATATACATGTATGCAGACACACTGCTATGTGACACGCACCAATATACATGTATGCAGACACACTGCTATGTGACACGCACCAATATACATGTATGCAGACACACTGCTATGTGACACGCACCAATATACATGTATGCAGACACACTGCTATGTGACACGCACCAATATACATGTATGCAGACACACTGCTATGTGACACGCACCAATATACATGTATGCAGACACACTGCTATGTGACACGCACCAATATACATGTATGCAGACACACTGCTATGTGACACGCACCAATATACATGTATGCAGACACACTGCTATGTGACACGCACCAATATACATGTATGCAGACACACTGCTGTGACACGCACCAATATACATGTATGCAGACACACTGCTATGTGACACGCACCAATATACATGTATGCAGACACACTGCTATGTGACACGCACCAATATACATGTATGCAGACACACTGCTATGTGACACGCACCAATATACATGTATGCAGACACACTGCTATGTGACACGCACCAATATACATGTATGCAGACACACTGCTATGTGACACGCACCAATATACATGTATGCAGACACACTGCTATGTGACACGCACCAATATACATGTATGCAGACACACTGCTATGTGACACGCACCAATATACATGTATGCAGACACGTAAAAAAAGTTCCGTAATTGAAAACATAAATCACTTTATTCCATATTAAAATTTATGTACAGGAATATACAAGAACATGGGGTTAGGCTTTAAGGCAAAGCAGAGTCTGATCGGTTTTGGTCGTGTTGACCGGTATCATAGAATGACACCTGTTAGGAGGTGCTCCCTTTTATGCTAAACACTCCATATTCTCATTGGTTAAAAACAAATAGCCTAACAATGTAACCCTATGTAAAGACACTACCAAATAGAATCTACATAGACAAACTCACTTCAGTGAATATTTGTATATGAGACGAATCTGAATATCTAGCTCAATTCATAACTAATGAAAGATACAAAATTATATACTTTTTACCTCTGTGATTTCTTTGTATCTAAGCCTTTTCTGACAGCCCTCTGATCACATGGGTATTTATTGACTTGCATTTTAGCCAATTAGTGCAGTGTCATGCACAACTTCACGGCCGTGAGCACAATGTTATCTATATGGCCTACATGAACTAGCAGTCTCTTTTGAAAAGCCAAATAAAAAAGCATGTGATAAGAGGCTTCGAAACAGGCAGAAATTTAGAGGTTTAATTGTTATAAAGTATATTAAAGGGATGGGAAACCTCAACGTTTTCATTCATGATTTGGATAGAACATACCATTTTAAACAACTTTCCAGTTTACTTACTTTACTTTAGTTTCACTAAATTTGGATAGAACATACCATTTTAAACAACTTTCCAGTTTACTTACTTTACTTTAGTTTCACTACTGACAGCAAGATGAACACATATACTCAGCCAATCACAAAAGACAAATGTGTGCAGGCACCAATAGCAGCAGCTCCCACTAGTATAGGATATGTGCGTATTTCAACAATGAATACCAAGAGAACAAAGCAGATTTTGAAAATAGAAGTGAATTTAAGTGTCTTAAAATTACATGCTCTATCTGAATCATGCAAGTTTAATTTTGTCTTTCCTATCCCTTTAATACAACTATTTTGGTTGTGCAAATTGGGGAATAGATAGTAAAGGCGTTATCTTTCTTTTTAAACAATAACAATTTTGGTGGACACTGTCCCTTTAATGAAATACAATATTTTCCTACAAATCTTGTTTTTGATATACGTGAGTGATATTTAAATAAGTTACATGTATAATTGTTTGGATTTATAGGTTAATGTTGACTAAAAAAAAGTTAACACATGATACTATATTTATCATATATAATAATAATAATAATAATAATAATATATGTGCAATGTTTGTTTTATTTTCTGTTAAAATAAGTAAATTAGCTTTTTTTTTTTTTTTTTTTTTTTTTTTAAATATGCTTTTTCCATTGATCAGCAAGTGGTCTGGTCTTCTCTTGATATGATTACCAGTTATAAAAGCAAATGGAATCAATTTATTGACGTTGTTTGTTTAATTTCCCAGCAGTTATATGGTAGTGCCCTTGTCAGGGTCACAAGCCTCTGTGCTAACAGGGAATCCTCATCTGTCATTTAAGCAGTAGCTGTTCCCTGACCTCACTACAAGGCAGGCGATCAGTGGTCACTTTCCATTGAATGCCTCTCAAGCAATAATATGATTTATATTCTAGGTTTATGTGCTAGTGGAATGGACTGCTTAGTGTTCTGATTATGATGTAAAATACTCAGAACTGTGCAGTTGTAAATATGGCACTGTTATAAAGAATATGTAGATATTCACAATCATTAAAGGGACATTGTAGTGGAAAAATTACCTGCTCACATTTGTTAGAGCCTCTCGTTTATTTTAATACCTACCCTAGAACCCCCCTGTGTTTTACCCCCCACAAAAGGTTTAAACACATTGACTAAGTCCCCCTCAGGAAATGTAAACATTGCAGCTCCAAAGCTGAACACAACCAGTGATTGGCAGGATCAAAAAACTGCTGCAGCAAATTGGCTCATTTGCCGCTCCCAAGCTGGACATTATCCATCTTGGTAGCTGCATAGACCATTGTGGTAGACAAACGCACACTAAGTTCCAGAGCAAGTAGTAAAAAAAAAAGACACAAACTGAAGTGTCGTGTTTTTTCCCCCCAGTGCTTTTAAATCTTTATCTTTAATTATGCGGTCGTCGGTCTAACTATAATATATATTTATATTATTTATTTATTTTTCTTGGCGAATTCCCTTTATTCTTTTCAAGTGTAGTAACAATACGCTATCAGTTAAAGGGATGGTAAATCCTAGCATTTTTGTAACATTAGGATTTACCAGTGCTATAAATTAAAGGGGACTTTCAGTCATGAAGTATAAAAAAACACTTGCTGATCGGCAAGCACAGCTTTTGGCTAAGAGGTGGAAACATCACCTCATTGAAAAAATTGTGTTTTTCCGTGGGAGGCCAGAGGGACTCGGCTCAGTAAAAAACTTGCTGGAAATAAAGGTACTTTTTTATAGTACGGGTAAATCCTAGCGTTTCAAAAATGCTGATTTACCATAAATTTAAAATGAAAGGGGTAGATTTTCACGACCACGCATTATACTGTGAAAATAAAATACCTGCTATATATCTTGGTTAAAAAAAATACTAGGGAAATGACAGCTCCAAAAAATGCTGAGGTATATAAAGGAAAAGCTTGTACGTTTTTGTAGGAGAACTTGACAGAATAATGCGGTTTTCATTTATGTAGATGGGAAAAGCCCCATCTCATGCAGCAGATGTGCACAGTACTATAAAGTGTTACAGGCCACCCAGAGGAATTTGTTTTCGTATTATTATTTTTTTGTAGTATTTTATTATGGGAATATAACATTATAGGCTGAACTGAGGTGTCAGACCAGTGATCACAGCCACCCATAGTCATGGGCAATAAACCCTCTCGGTTCTTCCCTCAAGTGAATTTTAACATCATCTGGAAGAGAGAGCCTGGCATGTTAGTCGGTGCAGCCTCCAACATACCCAGTTAACCATAGATGAACCTTTGGTAGCTGGTGGCTTTTAGAGATATTCTAGACTGAGCATGTAAATCTTATTATTAAATGGAAGTTTCACAGAGGATTTCAAAGGAAGCTCTTGGCTTGAGCATGAAGGCATCTTTTTTTAAGTGTCTGCCTCAGATGCCTTCCATTGTCCTCTGAATGTGTCGTCTCATTAAATATGGCCATGTAGAGTCAGAATTGACTGCAGACATGCTCCCTGGCACCAATGGTGCTGTAAGTCACAGGAGCACGCTTTTTGTGGGCAGCACTGGCAGTTATGTCTTCTGCAAGACTTTATAATATCTACCACTGCTTCAATTTAATCATGCTAATGTGTGTGGATTAGTCTATTTGATGTTTTTTTACATTGATTTATAGCATTCCAGTTGGTGGATATTAGCCAAGGGAATGGACTTGTTTGGATTTATAGGTTAACATCACAAAACATTACTGAAGATTCTAAGGATATAATTTTGTTGCCAAGTCATGATGCTCACAGGTTCATTTTAAATATCACATATATCTATTTTTCCCCCCCTCAAACCCATCAGTTCTCTCAACTGTGAATAGTGCCTTGCTCTTGAATTCAAAGTTCTGGAAACTCAAAGCTTTATCATTTAATCCCATTTTCTACAGACTACTTCAGTCCCATGTCTCCAGGCCAAGTTGATTTGATTACATAGCACTGATAACATCCGTTTGATTCCTGCATCATAAATGATGGATTGCTGATTGTAAACTGGCTGCGCATAAATAGTAGAACTCATTTGTTGCTGTAGCGCTTGACTTTAAGGTGTGTAAAGTAAGTTTTAAATACCAGGCCACACATTTCAGATCTTAAAGGGACACTCAATCAAAATTAAACTTTCATCATTCAGATAGAGCATGTCATTTTAAACAACTTTCCAATTTACTTCCATTAACTAAATGTGCACAGTCTTTTGATATTTAAACTTTTTGAGTCACCAGCTCTTACTGAGCATGTGCAAGAATAAGTGTGTATGCATTTGTGAATGGCTGATGGCTGTCACATGGTACAGGGGGAGTGGAAAAAGACATAACTTTTAAAGTGGTCAGAATAAAATTCTACTACTCATTTGAAATTCTGACTAAGTGATATTGTATTGTCTTGCTATCTTGCATTTGTTGATTATGCAAATCTACTGTGTTGACTGGTCCTTTAAGGGGCACCGATAAGGCTGTATTAACTATTTTAGTAACATAGACCCTCCATACAGATTTAGTTCTACTCATAAATATTAAATGAATTAGTACCCCTTGAGATTTTTATATAACATGATTAGTTTTGTGTAATGAAACAACTTTGCAATATTACTTTCGTTATTCATTTTGTCCTCTTTTCATGTAATTTAGCTCTAAAATTTAATTTAGAATTTAAAAACCATCAATGTTAACCTGATAAATATCTTCCCCCAATTGGCTTTAACTTTTTTTTAATTTTATTTATTTAAAATATTTTACCAGGAAGGATACATTGAGATTTCTCTCGTTTTCAAATATGTCCTGGGTCCACAAGACATTGCATTGATACAATAGGGTACAATAAAATACAGAAACAATATTAATACACAATATATACAAAATTTAACATAGAACAGGTAATTAATCAACCATGACAGGAGCATTCTGTTTTGAGATATGTAAAGAGGGATCTCTTAAAGGATATTAGGCTTGGGGAAGGTTTGAAAGTGTGTGGGAGGTCGTTCCATAATTGTGGTGCTCTGTAGGAAAAGGAGGATCGAGCTGCTTTCTTTTTGTATGGGGCAGACTAAATAATGTGCTGGTATTGGATCGGAGGTTATAGGAGGTGGGAATAGCCGGGGAGAGCATTCTGCTCAGGTAGGGTGGGAGCTTCCCAGAAAGGCTCTTAAACACAAGGCAGGAAAGATGGAGGGTGCGTCTGGATTCCAGTGACAGCCAGTTTAGTTCTTTTAGCATGTCACTGCAAACCCATGTACTTTATACTACGTTTATGACAGTCGGTAGCCTTCTTGTCTGTAGACTAAAGCCCAGATTGGCTCCTACAAATAAGGCAAATGGTGGGTTGTTTTGCTATTGATAAAAAATTGCAGTTAAAAATGTTAATCTTTAAAAAAAAAAAAAAAAAAGTGTTAGACTTGGTTGGTATGTTTATTATATAGCAAAAGAGAAATACATGAAACCCAACATTTTTCTTTCATGATTCAGTTAGAGAGTACGTACAGTTCTAAAAAAGTTTCCAATTTACTTCCATTATCAAATTAGCTTAATTCACATATTATTCTTTATTGAAGAGATACCTAGGTAGGTAGCATGCACATGCCTGAAGCACTACATGACAGGAAATAGTGCTGCAATCTAGTGCTCTTGCTAATGTATAACTGCTGCTATATAGTGATGCAGACTTACATTCCTGCTTTTCAATAAAAACAAGAAAACAATTTGATAATAGCCGTAAATTGGAAAATTTAAAGTTGTATGCACTATCTGAATCGTCATGAGAGAACATCTTTGGGTTTTATGTCCCTTTTTTAGGAGCACAACTTTACCATTCCAAGAACCATCTTCTGTTTTATTGAAATTGTCTTCATGCATATAAAACAGAAAACATTGCTGTATCCTAAGGTTAAAACATTATCAACCCTGAATTCTTGTAGAATGGAGAAAAGATCCAGGAGAGAATGAGCCCTTCCTTAAATAAAAAAAAACATGGATTTAATGCAGGGCTCGACAAACCCAGCAACCAGGGAGCCATTGGCTCCTAGAATTTTACCCACAGCATACCACTGGCTGGCTCCTATTAATATTATTATTGGTTATTTGTAGAGCGCCAACAGATTCCGCTATATTCTTACTGGCTCCTACATTTTAAACAACTTTGTTCATTCTTGAGTTTTTAAAGTACATCTCTGTCCTAGTGCTTGAAAAATTTAGAATTTTATTCCATTGTTTAGTTTATTTGTTCCTAAAAGGTTAGCTGGTTTGTAAAACTATCGTCTGAGTTTTAAAAACATGTGTATGTGAGAGCCACTCTTTGCTGGGTCACATTCCATGCTAAAGGGAAAGACTGTCCCCATAATACCATTTATCACTGTTATTTTGCACTGACTGCGTGTTCTTTGCACCTTCCACCTATAGAAATGTTTCACTAGTAATGTTTTCTGGTTATCAAGCCTTCACTGATGTACTTACATTGTGCTGCATTGTGATTCTTCCCCCCCCCCCCATCAGAATCTGGCAATAGTCATTACCTGATGCTTTCTGCTGGTATTTAAATGTGATCAGGTGCAGTGAGGTGTGCCTTGTAAGCCTGCACACCTAGGTGTAAGCTGCTATTTATATACTTGTATGGATCATCTGGATGTTTTGTCATCAAGCAGACATATGGGCAAGCCATAAGGAGAGCTTTGTCAGAAATAAACAACTGTTCAGGCCAGTTGCGAGCTCCTTAAATGAATAGAGGAAGCTGCCCTGCAATATGTAGTTAGAGCTACATGGATTGTGAGCAGAAAATAGTTCACAAGTGATGTCATTAGATAGCTGAACATATTGATTTTAAGCAAAGGGCAAGGGAAACTTGTGTCTGTTGTTCGGGGGTGTCCAACATCAGTTGTTGAGTTTTACAAGTTAGTGAAATTGTCTGGCACAGGCTAACTCTCTCCTGTGCTTAGGCACAAGAATGCTGAGGTCCTGGCAAATTTGTGGTCATTGAGACCTAGATTTGGGAACTCCTGAAATGGAATAAACCAAAAAAAGATACCGAAAGGGTTATTATCAAAGGTGTATTTTGCCTGAGGCTAACTAGGCATGTGCCTTAGGGGTCAGTGTGGATAAAAATAAATATTTTAAAAACATTTAAAAAAAAAAAGTTTTTTAATTTTATTATTTAAATGAGATTTTTTTTTTTCTTTTCTTTTTTTTTTTTTAAATTAAAATACTTTTTGAGGAAAAATCTATCTAAAGATAGTTTCTATTTAAGATTGTTGTTCATCATGAAATATAGATTGTTTTTTGGTAAATTCCATTAATCCATTCACATCATGCTCTCCCAAAGCTTTGTCAGATTATTTTGGAAAAATGTTCTATCTTGAAGATATTATTATCACATAGTATTGGTTTTGTAGTTCTCAGAACTGTGAATTTGTGTCTGCGGAAATAACATGCCGCCTCTTCACAGCAAAATCTCATACAATTAACATAGTTAATAAATAGACCTTAAAGGGACATAATCAAGATAACTTTTGGGTTTCAGATAGAGCAAACAGTTTTCAGGTTTCAGATTTACTTCTATTATGAGATTTGGAAACCTTTGTTGAAGTAGAGCAATGTTCTACTGGGGCCTAACTGAATACATTGGTTGGGACAGTAACAAGCAGCTAGCTCACAGTAGTACATTGCTTCTGAGGCTACCTATGCAGGCTTTTCAACAATGGATACCAAGAAGCAACACACATTACATAAGAGAAGCCAATTGGAAAATTGTAAAAAAAAAATGGCATGTTCTTTTTTTGAATCATAAAAGTTTTTAACTTTGACTTTACTTTTAATGCCATTGTTCCCCTGCAAATCTATTTACACAGAATCAACCCATACTAAGTTTCAAGAAGCTCAGTGAATGGAAGATGTTTGGAGTGGAATAGATCTGCACAAGGACCAAAGTGTGAAGAGGGAGGGGCAAGCATTACAATTGGATTTTTTTTTTATTGTTTTAGTTAAATAAAACTATTTCAATTGTTATTAAAGGGACAGTGTACACCAATTTTCCTATAACTGCATGTAATAGACACTACTATAAAGAAGAATATGCATATATACTGATGTAAAAATCCAGTATAAAACCCTTTTAAAAACTTACTTAAAAGCTCCCAGTTCAGCACTGTTAATGAGGTTAGGCTGGGACACCCAGTGAAAGGGGCTGGGTAAACAGGAAGAGCAGACACCCCCCCCCACCTTCCCTGCATTTGAAAAGACAGATAACATAAACAGGAGCCAGTTGGAGTCTATAAACTCATGTATACATCTGACACTGTAAAGCTTGTTTAGGAGTCAGAAAATCCTCACAATGTTATTAGCAAATAAGCAAAACTATACATTGTTACAAAAACACTCCCAGATGGGCTATATAAATGGATCATCTACAAAACATTTATGCAAAGAAAAATGTAGTGTACAATGTCCCTTTAATCATTTTTTTTCTTTTTCAAATAAAGTACAGGTGAGAAGTTAATCAAACAAATGATTAACAAATTAAACTAGAATTCACCTAAAAAATTATTTCATTCATTTCAATGAGCTATCTATGCATATCTAATTAATTCTATGCTATAACTAAACCGTAATTGTCTGATATAGCTAGAAAAAAATAAGGAAAAAAATGTATTATACTAAAAATGAAAACTGTGATTTAAATCAATTTGACTTCAATCATATCCACCCTGATTGGGGGTGGAGGGGGTGAATTATGATTGGGAGAATTCTTAGGAATGATTCCTTTCCACTCCTATGCTCTCCATTTTATTAAAAATCAACCTATTGTCATAGGTGGATTATTCAGGGGGCTGCTTATTTCCTGTTACGGCAGCACAAAAACTGAATACAGTATTGGTTACTGTCTATGGATTATTGTCTCAAAAACAAAAAAAAAAGACCTATTCCCCTTACAATTTTTACTTTTCTTAAACTGAAGGTAAACTTTCAAGAATGAGTGTCCGGTTTTTAAAAATACTATTAAAAACAGGGGCATTTTCAATCATAAGTTTACATTTTATCCGTTTTCTTAAAATATACTTACCTTTTTCTTTTTGAAGCCGCTCCAGTGCTTCACCAGCCCATCGCAAGCCTCTTCATACGTCAGCAATGACTATTCTGGCATCCTCCAATCACGGCTCCCCCCCCCCCCCCCCCTCCGGCAACGCAGTGATTGGAGGAAGCCGATTTCGTCATTGCTTGGTAAGTTTACCAGGAAGAAGCAGGCGGGGCATTGTTTCAGAACAGCGATCCAGCATTTCAGAAGAAAAAGGTAAGTTTTTTTTAAAATACGGTGCAATGTCAATTTTCATGAATGAAAGTGCCCCTGTTTTTAATAGTTTTTTTAAGAAACATACACTTTCACATGAATATTGACCTTTGCTTTAATTAATCTTTTCACTAGGAGTGGCAACGTATGTAGCTTTACTCTTTATCATGTTTGTGGTCCTGGACTTATTTATCCGTTGTATAACTATATAACTGGCATATAGCAAGGAGGGATGGCATGAAAGGGCAGGAGTCAGCTGTTAGAGCAGTAGCCATATGCCCAGCCTTAAAATCTGATTGTGCTTGAGAAAATACATTTGCTTGTAGAAGTGATTGGGAGAATGTAGTTAGTGGCTCAATAGCGTCAATGTATTTATTAAACTAATATATGAATTGTCTGTGTCCTCCGCTATGTTGCATCAGTAATAACCTTATACTGTTAGTTTGCCTCTTTATGTAACAAGATATAAAACTGAGCCTACACCCCTTTACTGTCTTACATCCAAGACCTATAGCTTCCTATACCTTACCAAGTACATTATACCACATCATACAGATCATTTGCTTTATAGCTTTTTTTTTCTGTTACATTAAAAATCTCCAGAAGAAGCAGTTGGATATTGGGTTGTATATGGTACATTTTTGTTGTTGGTCACATAAATCATGTAGAATGTGTGCGCCTGCTGAATAGCTAACAATCGTGTTGTTGCAAACAAGTAACAAATGATTGTTCTAGACTTCACTTGTAATCACCATTCATATGCTACATTTCATTGTTGCATTTAGTTTATGAATATTAACATATATTGAAATGATACCTCAGCGCTCTCAGCATTTGGTGGTGCTTTACTAATAAATTATAGTATTAGTAGTGATATGTTGTCAGAATAAACATCAGGAGGAATACAGGTACAAATTCCCAAAACCATATTCCAAAATCCAGAATTATTCAGTCTTCTCAGCCTGCAGTTTTGGTTAGTTTTTTGTGTTCTGAAATGTAAATGCTGGTCTATATTTACAACATCTGTTGCCTTTCTGATTATAGTACTGTACAATATATCATTCTATCTGATTCATACAAACGTATTCAAAATGATATAAAACTTCCTTTACGTTGCATGTATACACTGTATTGTGAAATGCAAATATTGCCAAAACAACATAGTATTCTTGTTTACACTTAGTCCCATTCCCTATCTAAGCTGTCCCATTTTACAGATACTAATATACAAATTATTCTGAAATCCAAACTATATTCCAGAATCCAAACCTTTTCTAGTCCCAAGCAGTTTGGGATAAAATGTTTTGTACCTGTATTTTTTGTGAAAATAAGTGAAAATACATTATATCAAATCCCTAATATCAATGTGCAATTTTTTTTTTTTTATTTTTTTTTTCTCTTTCTCAAGGTTGGCTCATAAAATAACATAACAAATCCATTAGCCAATTAAACTAAAATTATTTTGCGTCTGTGTATCTGGACATACTTCTTTATGTAACAGTGCACTTGTTGCTTGTTTTCAGTGGTATCTTTTGTTCTTTAGAGCAGCGGAAAGAGTTCTGTGCTGGAGAGCTTGGTGGGGCGAGACCTTCTTCCTCGCGGAACCGGTGTGGTCACAAGGCGACCCCTCATCCTGCAGCTGGTTCACGTTTCTGCAGATGACCACCGTAAACCTTCGGGAGAGGAAAATGGTAATGGGCATGCTGCATATTGTTTACAACCGTATTGTCACCAAATGTTTCTTTTGTTCTAAAGTATTTAAAGGTTTATCCTTACAATGTTTCAGAGTAGAAATTTTATTTAGAAATAAAGTATGCTGAATAGCAATAAGTATGGTGGATATTGTTTGTATGTTTCTTTGTATTTATGTGGTACAACATATTTTTATTTTTTCACAAAAAGAGCAATTCCAGAACAAGGGGTCATGACCTCAAGTTGATGGGTAATAGGGTCAGGTGTAACTTGCTGAAACACTTCACAGAAAGGGGGGTTGATTCATGGAATAAACTTCCATTTGAGGTGGTAAAGCTAAAACACTGTCTGCCTGAGATAAGCATAAGGCTATCCTACAAAATAAATAAGCTTACACTTTTAGGAAATTTTGTGCAGACTTGTTGGGCATGTGGTTCTTATCTGCCATCAAAATCTGTTTAAAATGATCTATGTAGAAAATTCTAAAAAATATACAAAAAAAAAAGCACTCAACCTGGAAGGAATAGCAGCTCAGTGACTTGTTCTTTAACAGGGAGCAGCCTCTTTTAGCTCAGTTGTGCTTTTCATAGATAACTTTCCTGAAGATTATCAGTCTGATGCCTTCTTTTAATAAAAAAAAAAAAAGTCCAGCCCTGAAATTCCAGGTCATCCTCATCTGAATGAGGAACAATGCAACAACGGCCAGACTATCATTTCAAATGTACTTAAAACCCACAGACAATATTATATCCTGATTCAGATGGAGGATACAATTATTAAATAGTTTCCAGTTTACTTTGTCTTTGTTGAGCAGCATACCTAGGTAGGTAGCATACCTGTGTCTGGAGAACTGTATGGCAGCAGTTTTGCAAAAATGTTTTTTTAGCACTAGATGGTGTATTTTCATAATGTATAACATTGTTAAAAGCATTGTTGAAAAACTTCTGTCATACAGTGCTCGAGACATGTGCAGGCTCCTGAGCCTACCTACCTGTGTTTCATTGAAGGATACCAAGAGAACAAAGTAAATGTGAAAATAGAAGTAATTTGTGTGCTAGTTTGTTGTTGTGTTTTTATCTGAATCATTGAAGAAAACATTTTGGGTTTTATGGTCCTTCGGAGCCACTGCTACTAGAATTTTGCCTCCTGGTTTTTTTTTATTTTTAATTTAGATCGTTTGACGTATATCTGTGTATTAGAAAAAAATATTCTATGCCTGATATATATTTGTCAAGCCATTTTAGGATGTGTTCTAATAAAGGGATATTTTTATACATGCATACCGTATATCCGCAATTAATATCTATTGCAAAAGTATAAGCATTTATAGGGATATGAAAAATAGCTTGCCTATTTGTAAAAAATGTTAAAAGTTCAACAACTTCGTTTTTTTCTTGCTAAATGAGCACTTAGTGTAGCCACTGCCTGCAGCTAGATAAGCAAGCAGATACTGCAGAGCTTAAAGGGACACTGTACCCATTTTTTCTTTTGTGATTCAGATAGAGCATGACATTTTAAGCAACTTTGTAATTGACTCCTATTATCACATTTTCTTCATTCTCTTGGTATCTTTATTTGAAATGCAAGAAAGTAAGTTTAGATGCCGGCCCATTTTTGGTGATCAACCTGTGTTCTTGCTGATTGGTGGATAAACTCATCCACCAATAAAAAAGTGCTGACCAGAGTTCTGAATAAAAAAAAAGCTTAGATGTCGTCTTTTTAAAATAAAGATAGCAAGAGAACGAAGAAAAATTGATAATAGGAATAAATTAGAAAGTGGCTTAAAATTGCATGCTTGCTCTATCTGAATCATGAAAGAAAAAATTTGGGTTCAGTGTCGTGTCCCTTTAAGTTCTACTGTCACATGATCCCTCCCCCCATAAAAGTGCTCTAAGAAACATGAACAATAAATTGATTGGCACTAGATTAGATGTCTCCTAGTAACACTTCAAAGGAAAACGGCTGCCTTGCCTTCCTGTAAAGACCCCAGCCCCATTGTACAGCTGTGAGAGGAAGGTAATGGGCACTGCACAAATGCAAAAAAAATGAAAGGTAAAATCCTTTAAAAAAAAATACATATTTCAATGATTTCTATTAAAAGGATAGAGAGGTCAAATTTGAAATGGGCATAGGTGCATTTCAATTTTAAGTAGAAGCACAAAAACTGGTTTTTAATGTCCTTTAGCACATAATAAGAATAAACTTCTTCACGGATATCAGCAGTCACTTTGTTGCAGGGTCACAATAATTTAAAAAGATGGCGGGGTCGTGGACTCTCCATGCCCGGAAATAAAGAAATGTATCATGCAAGCATAAATTTTGTTTTCTTTCCTATGGCATGGAAAGTCCACTACGTCATTCCATTTACTAGTGGGAACTAATACCTAAGCTAGAGGACACAGAATGAAAAGGGAGGGAGAACAAGGCAGGAGGACCTAAACAGAAGGCACCACCACTTGAAGAGACTTTCTCCCAAAAGAGGCCTTAGCCGAGGCAAAAGTAACAAATTTGTAGAATTTGGAAAAAGTATGCAAAGAGGACCATGTTGCCGCCTTGCAAATCTGTTCCACAGAAGCTTCATTTTTAAAAGCCCAGGATGAGGAGACAGCCCTAGTGGAATGAGCCTTAATTCTCTCAGGAGGCTGCTGTCCAGCTGCCTCTTAAGCAAAATGATTCATACTTCTTAACCAGAGGAAAAGGCAGTAGAAGTGGGCTTCTGACCCTTACGCTTTCCAGAGAAAACCACAAACAGGGCAGAAGATTGAAGAAAATCTTTAGTAGCTTGTAGGTAAAAATTTTAGGGCACGCACAACATCCAAGTTATACAAAAGACGTTCCTTATGAGGAGGAGGATTAGGACAAAAAGAAGGAACAATAATTTCCTGATTAATGTTTCGATCCGACACCACCTTAGGGAGAAAACCCAATTTAGTACGAAGGACCACCTTATCTGCATGAAAAATAAGGTACGTGGAATCACACTGCAGAGCTGAAAGGTCAAACTCTGCGAGCAGAAGAAATAGCAAGAAGAAACAAAACCTTCCAAGATAACAATTTTATATCAACATGCATTGGCTCAAACGGAGCCTGTTGCAATACTTTAAGAACAAGATTAAGGCTCCAAGGAGGACCAACGGGTTTAAACACAGGCCTGATTCTGACCTGGGCCTGAACAAAAGCTTAAACATCTGGCAAATCTGTCAGATGTTTGTGCAAAAGAATAGACTGCAGAAATCTGACCCTTCAGAGTACTGACTGACTAACCTTTCTCCAGGCCATCCTAAAGAAAAGATAAAATATGGGGAATCCTCACCCGGCTCCAGGAGAAACCCATAGATTCGCACTAATAAGATACTTACGCCATACCTTTATGGTAGATTTTGCGAGCCTGAAGCATAGTATCAACAACCGCTTCAGGAAACCCAAGTCTATACAGAACTAGGCAGTCAGTTTCAGGGAATCAAGGTTTGAATGGAGGAATGGGCCATGAATTAAAAGGTCCTTCCTCAGAGGTAGCCTCCAAGGAGGAAGATATGACATCCTTACCAAATTCTGCGAGGTCATGCAGGAGCTATTAGAATTACTGATGCTTTTTCCTGTTTGATACGAGCATTGACTCGTGGAAGGAGAGGAAATGGGTATGCCAGAGAGAAGATCCAAGGAACCGCTAGAGCATCTATCAGAGCAGCCTGAGGATCTCTTGATCTTGAACCGTACTTTGAAACCTTGACGTTTTGACGAGACGCCATCAGATTTAACACTGGAACCCCCACCTTAGAGTTATCACTTGAAAACCTCTGGGTGGAGAGCCCACTCCCCGGAGTGAAAAGTCTGCCTGCTCAGAAAAAAACACCTCCCAGTTGTCCATCCCTGGAATGCGGAAGGCAGAGAATCGTGAGACTCTGCCCACTGGAGAATGGGAGTCGTCACCTTCATTGCTAAGGAACTCAGAGTTCCTCTCTGGTGATTGATGTAAGCCACCGAGGAGATATTGTCCGATTTGAAATCTGATAAACCAGACTAAAGCTAGTTGAGGCCAGGCTGACACGAGGCATTGTAAATTGCTCTCAACTCCAAGATGTTTATGGGAATGAAAGACTCATCTTGAGTCCAAAGACCCTGAGCCTTTAAAGAACCCCAAACTGCTCCCCAGCCTGAAAGGCTGGCGTCTGTGGTTACAATCACCCAGGATGGTCTTAGGAAGCATGTACCCTGAGACAGATGGTCCTATGAAAACCACCATGATAGAGAGACTCTAATTAGGGGAACCAAATCTATCCTCTGCGATAAGTCTGAGAGGTCTCCGTTCCATTGTCTGAGCATGCATAACTGTAGGGGTCTCAGATGGAACCGAGCAAACTGAATGATGTCCATGGAAGCAACCATCAGACCAATTACTTCAGTACACTGAGCCACATATGGACAGCTTGAGGACTGAAGTGACAGACAGTAAGTCATTAGTTTAAGCCTCTGACGGAGCCATCATTTGCTTTTAAGACCTACAAGTCTATGAGAAAGCTAAAGCCGCCCAGAGGTCGGCCTTGGGAAGGGGGTACTGTCATAGAAACATAGAATTTGACGGTAGATAAGAACCAAAAAGGCCCATCAAGTCTACACATTACGTTACTTTTTCCTTAGGATAGCCTTATGCATGTGCCAGGCATTTTTTAATTCCTTTACAGTCTTTGTGTTTACCACCTCAAATGGAAGTTTATTTCATGAATCCACCACCCTTTCTGTAAAAAGCCACCAGGAATGTGGTGACCACAACGTCGCCACATTCCTGAGCGTATATGTGACTGGTTGCAAAATCCGAAGGAACAGCTGGTCGGATTTTGCAACCACAGTGCGCATGTGACAGACGGGTCGCAGAATCTGACACGGCAAGAAGGGTTTTTGTATATGCAACATTATGCAGATGATTTCAAATGTGTCCGGTGTTGGAGACATTCCGTTCTCACACCCCATCGCTCATCAGTGTCGCACTATTTACCAAGAGAGAGTGCACATACGGCAGGAGCAGCTCCTTCACTTAAATGGTCCCCTGTGTGCCTATAATATACTTTTATAACCAATGAGGTCTCTTGAAATAATACCAGTCAATTAATGTAAAAATTGTAAATCAAGACACAATATAAAATTGTTTTAACCAAAAACAATATCACTCACTGTGATCTATTTTTTTTTTTTTACTGCAGCTAGCTGCTTATCCTTTGTTATTAACCACTTGCTTGCATTTATTAAGTGCCCCATAACATCTTACACTGTCAAAATAAATTGATGGTCCCACTTTTAGTGCCCTTGATTTTTCTTGATTTTTCTTTGGATGGAAAGAAACCATAATTGCAGGTTGTCTTTCCTTGTAAATGTAATTCTTCTGGTGTTATTTCCTCACTGACAACTGCTAACATGTTAAACTGGGTGGCTGGCAGCGATTAATCATCCGCGTTTGGGTGGGAAATGTGTGGGTTTTAGGACCCCAAAATTTGTATGCCAGGCCCAATTTTTAGGGCGCCAGTGATGCACAGTCTCCTGGGGCACTTGAGCTCTTAATGTGCACTTCGGAACCTCCACAGACAGTTATATCTAAATTATAGGGACATGAAACACTTTGAAATTTTACAACAAAATGTTTATTTATATACATAGTCCCCAAGGAAGAACATGCTGTGATCTGAGATTTCCTTGCAGAGAATGCAGCATGTCTGCCGAAAAGACAGCACACATGCTGGAACTGTTAGCGCTTTCACAGTGCTGCTCCACATCAGGCTGTTCTCTTCTAATAGCGCTGTGCTCTGGATGCTCTGTGTAAGTTTTCCTTAACACAGGGCAGCCAGAATGAAATGCTGTTTGACCAGAACATTCATATACGGAGCAGTGCTGCAAAGCGTCAGCACGTTGACTGATGATTGGCTCTCAGGGTTTTTATTTAATTCATTCTTCTCCCTAGCCTTTCCCTGTGTACGAAGCTGTTACTCCTGAATAGTGCGTTCTTGTGAGTGAGCAATGCACTCATTTTTTATAATTATGTGATGTTGGACAAAGAGCAAAGGAGACAAACATTTACAAATAATTACAAGCGTTCTTTGTTTTTTTTCCTCTACAGCTAATTTGCAATGCAATTTTCAACTGCTGTAATATATTATGCAACTTTAAAAATTGCTTTATTCTCCAGTTAATCAACAAATTGCAATTAAGCTGGTGCTTTAGTGTAACTGCCTAATATCAATTTAAATTTCTTTTCAAAATGACCTTCAGAAAATATTTCACTAAAAAAAAAATCTTATTGTAAAATAAAAATTCTTCCTCTGGGTACATAGTTAAAAAAATATATATAGAAAAAATAAATAAATTGCAAGATACTTTCATTATTTATTTTGCCCACTTTTCCTGTATTTTAACTCTGTTATGAGAATTGGAAGTACACACTGCATACTTCACAAAGCTAATCCATATCTGTCCCTAATTGGCCTCAGTAGAGGTGATAAAATGCTGCAGAACATTAGTTAGCCTTGTCTACTCCAGTTACAAGTTCCGATTGGCTTCTCCAAATAAGACAAGTGATGTGGGGTTTACCATTAAAAAATGACAGGTTGTTTTATAACCCTTTAAGCTTCAGAGGCAGCATGCTTGATAAATGAGAAATATCTTCTGCTAGACAAAACCTTAGGCTATTCATTTTGATTGTAAAGAACATGATTACAAACATTTTCATTCATAATTCAGATAGAGGATACAAATTTATACAACTTTCCAATATATTTCCATTATCTATTCTGCTTCATTGGCTCAGCTAGCTCCCAATAGTGCATTGCTGCTCCTTCAACAAAGGATAGGAAAAAAGTCTGCTATGGGTGAAATTATTGGATTTATTTTCCAGAGGTTACTACTCGCCATACTATTAGTTTTCCCCCTGTGTCTGCAGCTGTCTTCAGTTATTTTATTCCCTTACAAGTATCAATTAGTGAAGCGCTGCATCTGCACACTGGGGGCTGCCATCTTTGACTTTATATTTGTTGTTTTGCAAAAAAAACTGTGCTAATGAAACTCTTCCGCTCTCTTATGTGAGCTAAACTGAAGTGAAAAGCACAGCTGTCAAAAAGCAGTATTGTGAAAGTGCACCGGATGCAACAATATGCGAGATACAAGATGGCGGTGACCACTATAAAATGCAGTATTGTGAAAGTGCACCGGATGCAACAATATGCGAGATACAAGATGGCGGTGACCACTATAAAAAGCAGTAATGTGAAAGTGCACCGGATGCAACAATATGCGAGATACAAGATGGCGGTGACCACTATAAAATGCAGAGCTTTACCAACTGAATACTTAATTATACGTAATTAGTTAAAGGGACATTCCAGACAAAATTGGAATCCACATGGATGCATTTCAGTTTTGAATAGAAGCATTTTTGTAAGATACATGTATTAGAAAAAAATGCTTCTAATAAAAAAATATAACAGTTTCAAATGTGTACTTAAGTATGCACCGTGCACCAGCATTTTAAACACAGCACTTGCTCAGGGAGCCTAAGGCTCTTGTACCATCTGGTAATGGCTCAGTTTGTTAATTGCTGACATGATACAAGCCCCACTGGCTCTATGAGCAGCTGCAGTATTTAAAATGCTGGTGCACTTAGAATATTTAGCTATGCTTCACATGCACGTGCAGAGAAAAATGCTAACACTAAAGCAGTGATAACTTTTACTAGAAGCATTTTTGCCAATGCATTTATATTACAAATATGTTTCTATTCAAAGATGCAATTCATCTATGTGCATTTCAATTTCGACCACAATGTCCCTTTAAAATAAGAGAACCGCTTTAAAGAGAGTACAAATGGGAAAACAATAGCATGTAGTTGTACCCAGCGGTTTAATGTCCTTTTTATTGGTTGACAGAGCACTTATAAAAACACATTAGGGAAGTGGCGTCTCTATGGGTTGCCATTATGATGCTTCAATGGAACTTGGCCACAAGATTTTTTTGGTATCCTTTAAATATTACTAGTTCAGTGCGTTTGGGTGACACAAACCGCATTTGCTAGGATTCTCTTATAGATTTATTTACTAAGATCCAGCTAGAATATTTTTTTTCCTCCTCCTTTACTAAAATGCTTCTGCAAGTGTGTATGGAGAAAAACAAAACTTCTGTTAAATGAGTTTCTTCACTAGAATCTGAACCATATGAAGTCGCACACTGCTTTACACAAGTCTTTGGTTTATGCCTTTGCCTCTTTATTTAAAGGGACATATTAACCATATTCTAAATCACTTGAAAGTGATGCTGCATTACTGTAAAGAGCTGAAAATAAAATATCACCTGAACATCTTAAAAAGGAAGATATTTTACCTCGAAATGTCTTTAGCTCACAAGAGTAAGTGTTTTGGAAACCGTTCTACTTCAACTACTGTCAGCTGCAGGTTAGAAAAAAAAACAAAACCAGCCCATTAGCAGTGTTGTAGTCATGCTTTGCATTGCTGTGATCTCATGAGATTTCATAGTAAACATCCTTAAACTGAATAGGGAAATAACATGACTGTGTCTTCACATACCAGATGCACACTCCCTTGCAAGTCCTGGGATTAGCATCCTGATTGGCAGCTTGAAATCCCTTTACAATGTGGTGTAAATACTTAGAATATTTTGATGTAAAATATCTTCTTTTTTTACAGAGATGTTCAGGTGATATTTTCTAGTCAGCTTTTTGCAACGATGCAGCATCCCTTTCAAGTGCTTCTATATTTGGGTATCATGTCCCTTTAACCTGTCGACATTTGGGGGTTTCTAATATATCCATCTTGTGGGAGCTGTTTCAACCCTCTTGATTGGTTAGAGAATATATGTTCTTGTCTGATTATGAAGAAAATGATTGCGTAAGTATAAATCTTTATTCTGTATATATTTTGCTGTTGAAGTTAGTGAATCTAACACAGTGTCTGTCTGCTCGAGAGCGTTTTGATAACATCTCTTTCTGTGCTGTTTCTCTTTTCTTTTGATTCCAGACCTCGACTCATGGAAAAATCCCAGGCATCTTTCCAAAGGTCTCCTCCAGTCTCCACCTCTATTCTCGCCCATTTCTTTTACCACTGCATGTACTTTTAAGACACTAGTGAAACGTTTCTGTAGATTATGCGCCTGGCATCCTTCACCACCCAGATACTCCACAAACAATGCAAATAATTTATATCATCCTCTGCTTAATTTAATTTATTTTCCTCTTAGATATGTACAGAATGTATTTGGCTTTGTTTTGCAGGTTGAGCATTTTGTCTTTATGTTCTTCAGCTTAATGCAGTTTTCTTTTTATCTCGCATGTAACCTGCTATTTGTGTTGTAACTGTGACTCATTTAAAGGGTGTTTTTTTTTTTTATTTTTTTTTTGCCATTTCTGCAAATTCATGATTTTTCTTTTAAACAGCTCTGTAGTTTTATGTTTTTAGCGTATGGGTATTTGTATGGCTCTTTCAAGTTTTTCTAGTGAGCACTGAAGAATAAAACAAACATGGTTTTTATATTGAATGGTTTTAGTTTGTTCTTCAGCAACACATGACCCTGTTCATATGAGAAGGAACGTTCTCCAGGCATGTGAGTCATATGTGCCTGCTACAGCAGATCTGTACAGTAGACGCCTTACTATAATTAGATCTGCCTTTATTTGATTATTGTTTGTATTTGTAATATTTTATAATATAGTGCTTACATTAGCCCTGATTTTATTATCCATCACAACAGCAGTGATATTGGTTTAGACAAATTTTATATGAATTTGAGATGCCAGCCAGAATATCAGCGAGCCAGACACCCACAATTACACCCACAATTAGAAGCTTGGGAAAGATGTATATTACTGGATTAGTTATAAAAAAATAAAAAAAAGCGGGTGAGTAAGAAATTATGCTTTTTCGATATTTACCATTAAGTGACTATCTAGAAGTTCAGCTTAAAACAAGGGGCACCTCATGGTGAAATATTTTCCCAAATAGATAACGCACAGTTTAGTAGATGGTAATAATCTAGTGCATTAATCGCAAGCTGACACTCACAGCTGTCAGCTGGCAGAACTCTAGACAAGTATTGTCACTTTCTTCAGAGTCTGTCACTATCAGGGTTTGACAAAAAGGTCTCTGACATCCAGTAATGTACCTTGGCATTGGTGCAGGGCTTACAACCGTGTGTCTCCCACTTGTATGGGATGTACTTCTGGCACAGCCACTAGCCACTTCTGCCCATGATCATAGTCAGGTCTTGGGACTTACAGCACAACAATGCATGAGTCTCACTTACTGGGATGGCTGCTCTAATCTTTTCCCAGCACAGGGGCTGCAGCCTCATAGGCTGCTCATGTGTCAACTTATACTGGAGTCACCAGCACTGTCCTTTGTATGAAACTCTCTTCTGGCCAGGCTTTGGAAGTCCCATTATACCACATGGCTATAGGAGAGATACAGCTAAATGACAGTACTAGTGAGGTAACCCCTCACATACTCAGGATGGTTGTACTGTTCTTGCTTGTCCCAGGTAGTGACAGTGTGCTTCAGGAATCAGTACTGTGCAGGAGAGAAGTTAACTTATAATGTAGAAAGTTAGATGCAGTGGATACCTTTTTTTCCCCAGCATTGTCAACCCTTAAAGATAAAAATGAAATCTAACTGGCCTCCCACATATAGTGCAAGTAAAAAAAGTACCAGTTTTACCCTCTAAAACACATTCATATACTACACTGTATAACATAGAGTAACACTAATTCTTCCTTTGTTTCAGGAGTTGATGCTCAAGAATGGGGCAAATTTCTTCACACCAAGAACAAGGTATAAATAAACCTATAGATCAATGTGTCAGTTACAATGTACAGCAGAGACAAGTAAATGGCAGATTTTATTGTCTAGCATGCGGCTCCTTTTATTTTAGGCCTCTGTTGTGCTATATGTCCCTCCTTACCCTGTCTGAAGCTCCCAGAATTGTTACTTGGTTTACATGAACCTGTACATTTCTTGCTCTGCCTTTTGTAATCATGTTATATTAAAATTTTATTTTCTTTCCTAAAATGATGGTGGTTCCCCATAACTTATGGAATATGTCATGCCACTAGGGGGAGGTCAAGAACCCATACAAGAGCTTAAAATCCTTCCCATCTTTATTCAGTTCTTTTCTTGGCTTTATAGGAGTTGGCTGAGAATAGAGATTTTCCAGCTGCGTGCTTATGGATTTATTTTTGGGAGCTCAGTCCAATGTAAGACCCCTATTCCCTGGGACTTATCATTCACAAAGAAGATAGGAAATAGAAAGGGATTTACAAGTATGTTTATCTATATGTAGTGCTTGTCTAGTCAGTCAGGCCAAATTACATGCTAACTATGTATGTATTATTAAAGGGACAGTACACTGTAAAATTGTTTTTATATTAATCCATTTTCAATGACTTGTTTTACCAGCTGCATAGTATATAATGTATGAGAAATTGCATTTTCATATTTATTTGTGTATATGAAGCTACTGGTTTGTGCTTTTAAACAGGCTATTACAAATGGTTGAGTTTCAGATAATATCATATCTCATTATGTTATCACTTTGTTTACACACACTTGTTTCCTTATCTTTGTCTGAAAAATCAAAGCTCAATACATAGAGAGAACAATGGAAAATTATCTTATTACTTAACTATCCTGCACCCCACTGGCAGTGTAATTTCTTCTGCTAGCTGTGTTTACTTAGGCTATTTAATAGCCTATACTCCAGTATACAAACTTTAACTATAGGTGGAGATACCACAGGCTAAATCAGCTATTTCAAATGCCAAAATGGGATAAAAGGAGCTACTTGTAAAGAATGTAATATACTCCAGCAGGTAAAATGGATAATTGAGAACAATTTAAAGGGGATAAAAATTAGGTGAACTGTCCCTTTTTAATTATAGTCATGTGTATAGTACGTATTGATACTTATTTCATGTATAGATTTATAAACTTAGTATTCCTTTATGAATACGTTTCTGTATTTCAGAATTAATCAGAAAAATGTATTTCGGGTAGCCTGATTTGTTCCTTTTTTCCTTAAAGAGAGTGGGAGTTTTCCTTTTCTTGAAGCAGGGTCCTCTTAATTGACCAACTGACGTGGATTCTTTGAGGAAACATCCCATGATGGCTTAGTGGTTAGCTAAGTTGACTTGAAAGCTGAAGGTTTAGAGTTCAAATCCAGCTATGGCTAATTGCTTCTATCCAGAAATCATGTGAAGGTGATTGGATACCATTTTTCTAATGTGTCCAGTAGGGGATGGCAATGTTTGTCCCCGTCCCAGAACTAGGTCAAGGTTTTTACTCCTAAGAAGGCAAGGGCTTTCGGCCATCTTAGACTTGAAAACCCTAAACAAAATCCTAAGGGTACCTACCTTAATCCAACAGGGTCAATTCATGCCTATTATTGCCCTTAAAGGGACACTGAACCCAAATTTTTTTTTTTAATGATTCAGATAGAGCATGACATTTTAAGCAGCTTTCTAATTTACTCCTATTATCAAATGTTCTTTAATTCTCTTGGTATATTTATTTGAAATGCAAGAATGTAAGTTTAGATGCCGGCCCATTTTTGGTGAACAACCTAGGTTGTCCTTGCTGATTGGTGGTTAAATTCATCCACCAATCAAAAACTGCTGTCCAGAGGTCTGAACCAAGAAAAAAGCTTAGATGCCTTCTTTTTCATATAAGGATAGCAAGAGAACAAACAAACATTGATAATAGGAGTAAATTAGAACGTTGCTTAAAACTGCATGCTCTATCTGAATCACGAAATACATTTTTTTAAGTTCAACGTCCCTTTAAGGATGCATACCTGCACATATCTGTCCACAATGATCACCATTAAGGTTTGCATTCCTAGACAAACATCAGTTGTCATCCTTCTCTTAAGTCTGAGTACTGCTCCTCATATCTTTATAAAGGTGCTAGGAGCATTATTGGTGGAGCTCAGGGGATGTAAATTGCCACTTATCTGGATGTTACGTTAGTGCAGGCTCCTCCCCCTCTTCTAGCTATTGCTTATACCCAAAGGTTCTCTCTTTTCTCTGAGGCAGGTTGGAGAATCAATGTTCCCAAAAGCTACTTGTATTCTGCTACAAGGGTAGCATTTCTCGGAGTTATAATAGATTCGGTCCTTATGCATTGTTTTCTGATGGAACCCTGCAAAATAAAGCTTTAGAAGGCGTCCCTCCCTGCAAAGTGCTTCATTCCCATCAGTAGCTCAGTGCATGGAGGTGGTGGGTCTTATGGTAACTGCTTCAGATGCATTTCCTGTTGCCCGTTTCCACTTGTGATCCCTTCAATTATCTATGCTAAATCAGTGGTCAAAGAATTATCTACACTTGAAGCAACAGATTGTTGTGGATTTCAGATTATCTCTCTTGGTGGACACAAAGTCCTCCTTTGACCCTTGGAGCATTCTTCCTTCGTCCGTTATGGGCTATTGTGACGGACGCCAGTGTTTTAGACTGGGGGGCGGTCTGGAATTCTCAAAGAGCGCTAGGAGTCTGGCCTCCTCTAGAGATGAGTTTACCAATCAACATTCTGGAACTTAGAGCGATTCTTCGGGCTCATTCCTGGTCCCTATTGAAGGAGGAAAAGTGTATTCATTTCTAGTCGGGCAATAATAAGACGGTCTATATAAATCAAGGGCCTACCCACAGTCCACTGGCCATGCAGTAAGTATCTCAGATTCTGTCTTGGGCAGAGAGGAATCATTGCTCCCAATCAGCAATTCACATACCAGGTGTGAACAACTGAGAGGCCAATTACCTCAGCCGTCAATCAGTCCATCCAGGAGAGTGGTCTCTCTGTCAGGACATTTTCAATCACTTAGTAATCAAATGGGGTTTACCAGACATAGATCTGATGGCATCTCACTTAAATCACAAGCTTCCAAAATATTGTGCAAGATCAAGAGATTCAAAGGCTCACATGATAGACTCCTTGCTATGTCCATAGGAATTTCATCTAGCATACCTGTTTCCTCTATTTGTTCTTCTTCCTAGAGTCATTGCTCAGATCAAACAAAAGTCGGCTTCAATAATATTGATTGCTCCAGCTTGGCCCCCGCAGAACATAGTGTGCAGATGTTCTAATCTCCTCCATGACTATTCCTCTGAGACAAGACTTGTCTCAATTGCCTCTTTTCCATTAGGATCTCAAATCTCTAAGTTTAACGGTGTGGAGGTTAAACGCTTAGTTTTGAGACAGGTTTCTCAGATTTATCACAAAATTTGGAAGGCATATTTTGAGTGATGCTCTTCCAGAGAGTTTTCTTCTTATTGCTTTAGGATTTCTAGAATTCTTCCGTTTTTACAGGATGGCCTTGTCAAGGGTTTGTATGCTAGCACCCTAAAAGGCAAAATTTCTGCTTTATCTGTTCTTTTTTTTTTTTTATAGTAAGTTAGCTAAACTTCCTAATCAAACTTTCATTCGGGTATTAATTAGAATTAGGCCAGTTGGGAGATCTATTTCTCCACCCTGGAATTTTTAATTTAGTTCCTTTTTGAACTAAAGCATTCCATTGATATCAAGCTTTTATCTTGTAAAGTGCTTTTCTTGTTCACAATCTCCTCAGCTAGGAGAGTTTGAGTTGTCAGCCTTGTCCTGTGATTCTCCATTTCTAATTATTCACAAGGATAAAACTTTACTTTATATTATTGATAATATTGATGTAGTCAGAGCTTTGAAGTTCTATCTTCACGCTACAAAAGAATTCAGACAATCCCTCTAGTTTGTTTATTTACTACTCTGGGACTCGTAAGGGGCAGAAGCCTATTAAGCTAGCGTTGGCCTTTTGGCACAATCAAGTGATTCACAAGGCTTACGTGGTAGCGACTTGTCGCCTTCTAAGTGTATCACAGCTCATTCTACAAGAGCAGTTGCAGCTTTGTGGGCTTTTAAAAATTATGCATCTTTGGAGCAGATTTGCAAAACTGCAACATGGTGGTCTCTGCATACTTTTTCCAAATTTTATTGCTCGTTTTTGCTTCTTTGCAAGCAACTTTTGGCCAGAAAGTTCTTCAGGCCACAGTGTCGGCTAAATAGGAACTGCCAGAAAAATTCTCCAACCCTTTCCATAACATAGACCATCTGCTTGGGTAATAATTCCGTATGTTATGGAGGATTATGGACCATCATCATTTTACGAAAGAAAACCAAATTTTTTCTTGCTTGATGATAAATTATTTTCTTTCGGAATTTTGGAGGTCTATAGGCCCCGTCCGTTAAAATTTTTGGGCGACCGTTCTAATGACACCCCTACAGACCCTGCTTTGTCTTTCCTACCTGTGCCTTTCCTATTCTCTGCTCAGCTATACGTTTAACTGATTTAAGGTGGGAGGGATTTTAAGCTCTTGTATAGGTTCTTGACCTCCTAGTGGTGGGAAATATGTCCCATATGTTATGAAGGACTATGAACCATCCTCATTCTAAAAGAAAATATTTTATCAGGTAAGTATAAATGTTGTTTTTAGTTTCCATCATTCTGAAATATTTTGAGGTCGCTGACCTTAGAGTTGAAAATATTCATAAAATCAGTTAACAACCACTAAATTATTATTATTATTTCACAAAAAACAGGTTTATTACAAACATTATCAACATGTTTTTCCTATCTTGTAAGATACATTTTCTTGCACTAAAGACTAAAAAAAAAAAAAAAAGCAGCAAACGAATGAAACTGGCAATAAATATACCTCTGGTTTGCTGAATGGAAATTTTATTGAACTAACAACTAGCGTGAAGGGACATCCGGAATACCCCAAGGTTTAAAGGAATGTTATACTGGAAATATAATCTCCATTAATTAAATTCAGCAAACAGCAATTCCTGTATACATTTTAATAAAAAATAAAATGTTTTGCTTTTGCTGTGGAAAAACAACTGAAAATTGTGATTGTTTGAAGTTTTCTAGACGCAGAAGCTCATTCTTTTTAAGCTGTCAGTAAAGTTAACATTAAACTTTCATGACTCAGATAGAGCATGCCATTTTTAACAACTTTCTAAGTTACTTCTATTTTAAACTTAAAGGAACAGTAAACACCTTGTATTTACAAGACATTTCTGATGTGTTGCTATAGAGTGACAAACTTACCCACTGTTTGCCTTATTTGAAGTAACCAATCCGTGCTGTAGTCCACAGACAACAAGGCTAGCCACTGTCATAAAGTTAGTTTAAAGTCAATTGTTTTGCTGTTATCTGATAAAGCCTATTAGAGACATATATGTAGTAGGGTTAGTCTGGAGTCAGTAGGTGCATTTCAAGTTCTGAGAATTAGAAATAGATGATTTTTTAAAGCTAAATTACATGAAAAGGGAGCAAAATAATGAAAATATATTGCAAAGTTTTTTCATTACTAAACATTTTCTATAAAAAATCTCAATCGGTTTACTGCCCCTTTTAAATCTTTTGGTATTCTTTGTTGAGTTATCTGGTTAGGCTCAGGAGCGGTGAATGCACTACTGGGAACTGACTGGTGGCTGCACATATATACCTCTTGTCATTGGCTCACCCAATGAGTTCAGCTAGCTCCCAGTGGTGCAGTGCTGCTCCTGGGCCTACTCTTTTTAACAAAAGATATCAATGTAACAAAACAGATTTGGTAATAGAAGTAAATTTAAAAAGTTGTTTAAAATTGCGTGTTCTTTTTGATTCACAAAACTTTACTTTTGACTTTCACATCCCTTTAAGTGGTATATTGCTGATTCGCTAGACTACAAATGTTGCTTTCCAGAGAAATGAACCACTTTGAGTTATAATATTAAATGTTTAATTATGCGTAGTAAAGAAATTCTTGCAGTATACGTTCATTATTTATTTTGCCCTCTTTTACTGTAATTTAACTCTGAAAATAAGCCTGTCCCTGACACATATCTGTGCCTAATTGCCTCAGCTGAGATAAGGAACTGCAAAACAATGCAAGTGCCAGGCCTTGTCTACTGCAGTTACAAGTCCTGCAAATATAAGTGCAGTAAACAATGTGTTAATGCATTCAGGGTTTTTTAACACTCAGCTTGTGTGTGACTATATTGCCAGACTGCACAAAGGTCTTGTAATTACAGGGTGTTTTGTGTGCCTGTATTTGCTGATAAATACTATGCATATATAAGAAACTGACTTTAATGTCCTTTTAAATAAGAATGCTATTAACCAATTGATGACCATTTATATACCAGAATCTTATTTTTGTAAGGTTTCTGAGCACATTATCTATTGCTCACTGTGGCTTCTGTATCCCTATAGCAGTAGGAGAAGGCTAACAGCTCAGCTCCACTTGGTATAACTGTGTTAGTTCTGTTTATGAATGTAATTGCAGTTCCCTGTTAGAGGAGACCCTGAGTGCACCTGTATGAATAGCACCCATCTTGTACTTAGTACGGAATTCCCCAAAATGAGACTCTCAAATGTCCTCCAGGACAGCACTAGTTCATGCTTCTAGATGTAGAATGCCACTTACCCCCGCTTCACGGCCCACTCTTATTGTGTAAGTTTCTCCAGCCCTTGGGAGACCTCTCTCTTATTCTCCGTTATCGTCAAGGTATTCTTCTGCTGTTGTGTGCTTGGAGCCACTTCGCTTAACAAACTATCTCCCCACACGCAGTCTTGGCGCGGCTCGACTGCCGCCGTACCTCTGCAAACCACCGCTCCGGGTTATGACGTCTCCGATATAGGTTCCAGCGATGTATCAAAGCTGTATCGGAGCCCAGATCTATGGGTACTAGACTTTGAGTGTTTATCAGCTTACTGGGATCGGTGCCGTCTCTCTCCCATCAAGGCCAACAAATAGTATCAAAAATTGGAAGTCGGGAGATGAAGCATCTTTATTGTCTTCATTAAAACGTAAACAATTGCCCTCTAGCGTGATGTAAAGCCTACGCGTTTCGGCACTAGTGCCATACTTGTAGCTCTCTAGATTTACCTTCTACATACAGGCTTTTAAAAAAGGGGTAAAACCATTCTGTTCGCTACTGGGCAAGGAGATGGTAACTCATGATTGGAGGCTCGCCTTTAAAGGTTCAATGCCTTGATTAAGCAACTTATAATTCTATGGCTTAAAAATAACATTGTTCATGTTTTACATATTACATCTTGAACTGTCAATCATTTAAAGAAACTACAATTAATGCTAGCATTTTATATAGTATATGCTTTTCCCAAGCAATGTCGGTATGCCTCCAGTGAGTAAATGGAGTGGCATATTGTGAACTATACCGAATAACTAGATTCGTACACCTTTGATACGTCTTGCCTATCTCTAAGTCCCTAAAGCCTAAACACCATCTAAGACATACACAGTAATATAATAAGTTACATATATAATCATGCTGTACTACATAAGTGTCTATATAATTAGATCAAAAACCTTATGATGGCTTATCCCACAATCTCCATATTAAATTCCTGCTGTATATTTAAACAATTAGATCATTTTCCACATAGTTCAAAAACTTAATAGAATTAATGCCCTTGACTGCTCATATTTAATTCCAAAAATGAATGAGGTCATATTCTGAATTAAGGCCTCTGGTTTGAAGCTGAAAAATCCAGAAAACTTCCCTTTTTTGCTAGGGCATGGTCTCTGTACCCCCCTTCTCCTCTTCACATCCATTAAAAGCAAGTAGCATCCTTATTGTGGACCCTATTAAAATGTTGGACTAGGGTGGTGGTCAGAGTACCTGACTTAATATTAGACAAGAGCGCACCTCTCTAGTCGTCATGCCTACGTACTGTAAATGACACCTGGTGCAACTGGCTAGATACACTGCATACACAATTCTGCAATTCATGCACTTTCTGTGACTATACCCTTTACTGGTAACCTCACTTGTGAAGCCTTCCCCCTATTGTGAGGTGTTCACATGTCTTGCAGGTGGAATTGCCACATCTATACACTCCCTTGAATCTCAACCAGGAACTACTGTCTTCTCTCTGTGTGGTTTTTAATTGTGTGGGTGCCGAAATGTTACCCAAAGAGAGTCCTCTTCTAAAGGCACATTTGCAGCCCTGTTGTATAGTTTCTGCCAAGGCATCATCTGCTGCTAGTAGTCTATAATGTTTCTGCACTATACCACAAATCTTGTGATACTGTAAACTGTAATCCGTAACAAAAAATGTCCCTTTACTTCCGTCTTGATACTGTCTGTCTCTTCTCAATGGATTTGGTTAGTAGGTCATGTCTTTTGGTTTTAGTCACCTCCTTTCTTATCCCTTGGATCACATAGTTTAGATCCCCTGTCTATTAAACGTTCTGTTAATAGATTGGCATGTGTCTCATAGTGTTGTTGCGTGCTACAATTTCTTCTCAGTCTTACAAACTGCCATTTCGCACCTTATCTAAATACCTGCTTAGGGTGACTGCTTCTGGCATGGAGAAGGGTATTACCGCTAATTGGTTTTCTATAAACCTCAGTTTCAATTCCTACTCCTGGTATACCCTTTAGGGTTAAATCCAGGAAATTAGTAGTCTATTGGTTAAGTTCAATAGTGAACTCCAATCCTACATTTATATTTATCCAATTCACAAATTCAATGGCTTTTTTTCGTCCCTCTCCACACCAGGAGCAGATCATCGATGTAGCGTTTGTACATCCGTATATTTCCCCTCAAGGGGTTCCCATCCCCATAGATGCGGGACAGCTCCCACCACCCCATGAAGAGGTTGGCAAAGGAAGGCGCAAATTTTGCGCCCATAGCTGTCCCACATCTCTGGAGATAGAACACCCCCTCAAAGGAGAAATAATTATGTGTCAGGAGAAACTTGGCAATCCTTAAAATGTATTTCACAAATTCTTTTTGGTACCCAGTATTTCTAAAAAGAAAGAACTCAAGGGCCTCAAGTCCCTTATTGTGGGGTATGGATGTATATAGTGCCTTCACGTCAATAGTGAGACACATATCTCCCTCCTCCCAACTTAATTCTTGCATCAAATTAAGTACGTGAGTTGTATCCTGTAGAAAACTGGTCAGACTACATACCAAAGGTTGTAAGATGTCTAACCATTGAGACAGTCTTTCTAAAAGAGACCCTATTCCACTCACAATGGGTCTACCTGCGACCCCCTCCAGGTATTTATGAACCTTCGGTAAATGGTTGAAAATTGGTACTACCGGATTATCTACCAGGAGGAAGTCACAGGTAGGCCCATCAATGAAACACAAGTATTTACCATCATCCAGTATTTGTAAGCTCACGTTTGTATTTTTTTTTTTTATAACTTTATAAAAGATCCCAATCATGCATTACAAATCTAGTCTTAGTAATATAGACATTATGTCATATACACAGAATACAGGTTTACGTATAATGTTGTGTAGAATAGAAAAATAGCTGCTTAGGAAAGTTTACATGCATGCAATCGGAAATAATTTTTTTCAAATTTTATACATAAAAATCTTAATAAACATATAAAAGAAAAAAACGAATAACAAGAGGAAAATACAATAACTAAAACAGTAATAATACTTACTCAGAGCACCTCCGGTTCCCCGCCCAGCAGCCAGCACCCAGGAAAGAGGTCTCCTGAGCTGCTGAATATATCAAAAAAGTTGTGCGTATGGTATGTGGTTGTGCCCTAATGAACCTGTCCGGAAGAGAGGCACCACTTGCCTCTAAGGTTTTTGCTCAAAACATATAGGCTATTCCTAAATGTATATGACTCTATCCCTAACCACCTCTGGAAGGAATAGCAAGTAAGCCTCCCATTTGTAGATAAAAAAATTTTTATTCTCTTTTTACGGTCTCCCCTTGTATCCGCTTGTTCAATTAACATCTGAGCGTGTGTTTTCCTAAGTAGTTGTTGAAAAGGAAGAGCTCCGTCACTCACCCATTCTTGTAAGATAATTTGTTTAGCTAGCATAAGGACCGTGGTTATAAAGATATCGGATATGAGCGTCTCGTCCTTTTGGTATTAAAAATATCACATGGTGTGCAGTGAGAGGTACCCGTTGCTTAGTTAATTTAGTTAGCCAATATGAGATTTTATGCCAAAACCTCTGCACCTTAGGGCATTCCCATAACAAATGAATCCAATCTGGAGAGTTGTATCTACACTTGCTACAAATGTCTTCCGCCTCAGGGACCCATTTGGCACGTAGGCCAGGTGTAATGTAAGATTGGTGTAAAAGTTTCATGTGCGATTCTCTCAGATTTGCAGAGACTGTACATGAGTGTGCCTTTCTAAAGCTTGCAGTGATAAGGGCCAAGTCTACCTCTAAGTCTCTAAAGTGTAACCACTTCAGCAGTGTCCCCCGCAAAGCGGAATCTTCAAAATGGCGGAGGATAAGGTCGTATGTATAGGACAGTCTAACCGGTCCTTGTTTTGCCAGAGTTCAAAGTTTATCTAGGTTAGATGGGTCCTTAGTTAACAGTCCTTCTGATAATAGCTTAGATATATAGTGTCTGCATTGGAAGTATGCGAACCTATGCGTGGCTGGAAGACTATAGTGGTTCTGTAATTCCTGAAAAGGAATTATTTCAGAGGTTAATGGGTGAAGGAGTAGATTAATTTTAGTGAGTTTTTGTTGCCATGTGCTGAATACTTTTGTTGTGTATGAATGTGATTTTGAATATGTGGGGTTAATGATTTGAGGTCTGCGTGGGGTAAAAAAGCTAAGTGTATAGGTTTTATGAAGCTAGCTCTAAATCAGGGATAGTGTAGTGGTCTGTACCCACCAGACATTCCAGCGTAAATCTAGACAAAGCAGCCCAATTATACCACACAATGTTTGATAGGCGAAGCATTGACAGATGAGTTTTTCCTATCCTGTGTTTTTTCTCCTGACACATAATTATTTTTCCTTTGAGGGGGTGTTCTATCTCCAGAGATGCGGGACAGTTATGGGCGCAAATTTTGCTCCTTCATTTGCCAACCTCTTCATGGGGTGGTGGGAGCTGTACCGCATCTATGGGGATGGGAACCCCTTCAGGGGAAATATACGGATGTACAAACGCTACATCGATTATCTGTTCCTGGTGTGGAGAGGGAAGAAAGAGAGAGCTATTGAATTTGTGAATTGGATAAATATAAATGATGTAGGATTGGATTTCACTTTTGAACGTAACCAACAGACTACTAATTTGCTGAATTTAACCCTAAAGGGTATACCAGGAGTAGGAATTGAAACTGAGCTTTATAGAAAACCTATTACCGGTAATACCCTTCTCCACGCCAGGAGCAGTCACCCTAAGCAGTTATTTAGATCAGTTGCGAAAGGGCAGTTTGTAAGACTGAGAAGCACGCAACAACAGTGAGACACATGCCAATCTATTAACAGAACGTTTAATAGACAGGAGATATAAACCATATGTGATCCAATGGATAACAAAGGAGGTGGCTAAATCCAAGAGACAGGACCTACTAACCAAATCCATTTAGAAGAGACAGTATTAAGACGGAAGTAAAGGGACATTTTTGTTACCGATTACAGTTTACAGTATCACAAGATTTGTGGTATAGTGCAGAAACATTATAGACTACTGGCAGCAGATGATGCCTTGGCAGAAACTATACAACAGGGCTGCAAATGTGCCTTTAGAAGAGGACTCTCTTTGGCTAACATTTTGACACCCACACAGTTAAAAACCACACAGAGAGAAGACAGTAGTTCCTGGTTGAGATTCAAGGGAGTGTATAGATGTGGCAATTCCACCTGCAAGGCATGTGAACATCTCACAATAGGGGGAAGGCTTCAAGAGTGAGGTTAGCAATAAAGGGTACAATCACAGAAAGTGCATGAATTGCAGAACTGTGTATGCAGTGTATCTAGCCAGTTGCACCAGGTGTCATTTACAGTACGTAGGCATGACGACTAGAGGTGCGCTCTCGCATTAGGGAACACCTCTCTAATATTAAGGCAGGTACTCTGACCACCCCCCTAGTCCAACATTTTAATAGGGTCCACAATAAGGATGCTACTAGCTTTAAAGGAACTATCATGGAAACAGTAAATGTGGGGAGCAGGGGGGGGGGGGCAGAGACCATGCCCTAGCAAAAAGGGAAGTTTTCTAGTTTTTCCAGCTTCAAACCAGATACCCCTTTTTTTTTAAAGCCCGTATGTAGAAGGTAAATCTAGAGAGCTATGAGTACGGCACTACTTGCGAAACGCGTGAGCTTTACATCACGCTAGAGGGCAATTGTTTGCATAGTGTTTGTTTTAATGAAGACAAAGACGAGTTTTATTTAAGATGCTGCATCTCCCGACTTGCAATTTTTGATACTGCTTATGAATGTGCATACAGCTGTCATTTGTGTCTACAGGGGAAACTGGAAATTTAAAGTGCTTAAGAACTACTTGGATAATTATTTTTAAATGTAGAAGTGTAAATAAATCAAATATAAACTTTTATTTTAAACTGTGTTTGTGCATATAGCAGGGGTCGACAAATCTGTTTAAAATTTAGGAGCCAGTAAGAATTTGTAGGAGCCAGGCACACATTTAGTAGCTAGACAGTGGTATTTTTATATAGATATATAGAGAAAAACCCAACAAGTTAGGAGCCAGGGGTTAAATTCTAGGAACCCCAGGCTCCTGGTTTTTTCGAGGCCCTGGTCTATAGGCTACATATACTATCCTTATGTCTTTGGCAAAGAGGAAAGAATAGCCGCACCACCAAAGCTTGTAGCATCAAGGAATCTTTATTCAGCCAGACTGTAGATCAACGTCGTTTCGGACCCATGTCCTTTATCATGTTAAACTTGGGTCCGAAACATTGTTGATCTACAGTCTGGCTGAATTCCTTGATGCTACAAGTATTGGTGGTGTGGCTATTTTTTCCTCTTTTATGAGTGGAGTTGTTTGGGGTGAGGTGCATAACCCCTATAGCGTGCACACCTGCTGCAATTTCGCCCAGGTTCTGGATACTTTGGATTTTTGGTCCTTATGTCCTTATTTCTGTATCTGCTAAACAAGCAGCAGATAAGGTTTAAATTCCATGTAGGTGCCATTGCCTTCTACTGAATCTATATCTAGGGGAGCATGGCCAGTGTGATGCTGGATACTGTGTGTGTCAGGTGACATAGTATCTTCCAATCACTTTCTATAGATCACTGATGATCTTGTGTAAGAGCATTTTATCATTACTTTCATATTTCTACGTGTTTAAACCAACTATGTGGGCTAAATACACAGTTAAAGTCAGCTCCAAATCCGCTACGGAGACCTGGCTGAATACATCTTGTGAGCCAATGAAAAGAGGCATATGTGTGTACCCGCAAATCACTTGCTAGCTCCCGGTAGTGCACTGATGCTCATTAGCCTACTTGGTGTAATTTGTTGATAAGATTATCTAAGAGAACTAAGTAAATCTGAGAAAGTAAATTGAAAAGTCTCTTAAAATGTAATAATTTGTTTAAACAGTTTTATTTTGACTAAACTGTCCCTTTACTGACGTTGTCTTCTCTTTCAGATTTACACAGACTTTGATGAAATCAGACAAGAAATTGAGAATGAAACAGATAGGATTTCTGGAAATAATAAAGTAAGGGATTATTTATTAGAAATAACATTGTTACCACGAGAGCCTGAATCAGCTGTACATCATAATGCAGCAGATTGTTAGTACTGTCCTTTTCCTTTTCTCTACAGTTCACCCTCTATACATCAATATGTTTGTCTCGCCACAAGCATTTTAACCATATAAAGCAGTATTTTGTATACAACCTAAAGTGGAACCTTTGACATTTTGAGTGCAGCATTGTGTGATGAATGCTTTGATTGTAAATTATTAACACCTTGGTTGCTGGGGTTTGCATTAACAGTGATTTACTAACAAAAAACAAGGAACAGAAAAACTATACTAGCTTGTTCTGTGCCTAGAAGGTACTGCATGATCTGTATGCCCAAAATGTGCCTCCGATATACAGTATACAGATAGTTTTACTCTGAACAAGAGCATACAGAACCAGGTTTGTGAAAGGGCAAATTTTGGGCTAGGAGATTGTTCTGAGGTGGGGAACAGTGAGATAAGCCACATAACATAAACTGTTATACTTGTGTTTGATCCCTGGTTGAGGTCTGCCCCCCCCCCCCCTCTCCAAAGGTTGGCTACCAAATTTGTACATGATCTAAAAAATAAAACGTGCAAAACATGAAATGGGTGGGTGGTTGATGAATAAACTTCTATATATGGTGAAGACAGACACTGTGTGGGACCCTGGGTTAAGCATAAGACTATCCTACAAACTAATTACGGTTACACTTTATAGCAAATATGGTGCTGACTTGATGGGCCTATTGTTCTTATCTGACATCAAAATCTGTTTTTGCTTTAATTTGTTAATAATTATTACCCTTGTGGTTTTAGTTTTATGAAATGTGATGGAGCAACCAGACATGGACCCTTTGCCTAGTGTGTCTAGCAGAAATATGACTACACCTAAGTTTCAGGGCCCACATAGGAAGCCAAAACAGGTTTCCATGTCCCTTGTTCAGCAGAAGATGGCCTGGTAATTCCAGGCTGGTCTCCCCATTTTAGGGAATATACAGGAATAATCTGCCCTTTTTTAAAGATATATTTGGGCCAATGAGGCTGCCACAGAACAAACTTTTCTGCTTTTGTACATCATTCCATTGCTTCTCTCTGTTTGTTTGTTTCATTCTTTGTAAAATATTCAGAAAATTTGATGACATGCTCTTTCTCTTTTAATACATTTTCTTATGTTCTCAGCCCTTTATCCTGCACATTTTTGTTTCTTAAAATATTTCCCATCTTAATTTATTTTAAGTGTGTCCTAGATAAATGTTCATTGTAATGTGCAGTTGTCATGGAGGCACATCCATTGGTGAGCAGCCAAATTAGTTTTAAATATTTAATGATTTCTCATCTTTTCCATTTTATGGTTTATTGTTGCTGTGGCTCAAACTTCCTGCTCTGTAACTCAGATAATATAATAATGCTGAGATCTGTTTGCATTTACAGGAATATTTTTGTATTTCCACATTACCTCTTATTTTGATTTGTTTTTTTATATTTTAGTGTTGTTGGGTTTTTTTTTTTTTTTCTTGGGTGTTCAAGTGATGTTAATACTTGAAGACAGCCGATAAAGAATGTAAAAGCCTATAGGGCTGCATATATTTATATATTTATGTTTATTAAAGGGACAGTAAAGTCATAATTAGACTTTCATGATTTAGACCAGTGCTTGACGAATATGTTTAAAAATTAGGAGCCAGTAAGAATATTTAGGAGCCAGGCATATTTTTAGTTAGATTTGTATATATGGAGAGTAACCAAAAAAGTTAGGCCCCAGGAGTACAATTCTAGGAGCCAGTAGCTCCTAGGTTTCTCGAGCCCCGATTTTAGACAGAGCATACCATTTTAAACAACTTTCCAATTTACTTCTATTGTTTAAATTGCTTCCTTCTCTTATCCTTTGCAAAAAGGTTTAACTAGGGAGGTTCTAGCTGCTGATTGGTGGCTGCATATATATACCGATTGTCATTGGCTCACCCATGTGTTTAGTTAGAAAGAGAATGGAGCAAATTTGATAAAAGAAAACTGGAAAGTTTTTGGGTTTCATGTCCCTTTAAACATAGAATAATATTTCCTAAAGATGTCCAGTTGCCTAGGGCCAGATTTAGGTAAGGTGCAGGTTACCCTCTGTGCTGCCGGTGGGGGTCTTTTGAGTTGGGACCCCCTTGTTTGCTCACGCAATAGAAGTCCTGAAAGCACAAATTTTAGTTACTTTAGGTTTTTGTGGCCACAAGTAAAAAACAATCACACACATCCTTAGTTCTGATTTATTTATCCTCTGGGGGCTGCATAAACTAGTGCAGAGGATCACATTTGGCTTTCAGACCAGCACTTTGCAATCCTTGCTCTGTGTTTGTCTTTATGGCAGATTGGTTATTACTGCTCTGTTGAATTTATTTTTTATTTTTTTTCAAACTCCGAACATGTACCGTTTAAATGAATGTTATATCACTGAAAATACAATTAAAATTACGTTTAATTCCCATTATAATGTATTTTTAGGGGGGGAAAAATCTTTAAATTATGCGTTCATTATTTATTTTGCCTACTTTTACTGTAAAATACTGGACATTTCTTTTGCAAGATGTACCGAGTGCACGGATTCATCCTAACTTGTGGGATATTGTCCTTCCTGACAGGAAGTAGCAAAGAGAGCACCACAGCAGAGCTGTCTATATAGCTCCCCCCTTAACTCCACCCCCCAGTCATTCTCTTTGCTGGCTCTAAGCAGGAAGGGTAAAGAGAAGAGGTGTTAAACTGTTAGTTTTATTTTATCTTCAATCAAGTGTTTGTTATTTTTAAATGGTACCGGTGTTGTACTATTTACTCTCAGGCTGGACATGGATGATGATTTTAGCATTTGTAACTAAGGTCCACTGCTGTTCCCACATGAGCTGAGGAGTACAGGAAAACTTCAGTGTGAGGAACGGTTTCTTGCTATACAGCAATGAGGTATGTTCAGTCATATTTTCTGCAGAGACTGTGTTAACTCAGAAAGGCTGACAGTGTCTCCATTAGGGGAAGGGTAAGCAGTAATCCTAGTGTTATCAGAGGTTTTTACTAGCTTGCATAAAGGGTTCATTTTTTTGTGTGCACTCAGTTTATGTGAATTTGGGACAAACGTTTGTGTCTGGGAGTAACGTTTTCTGTTTTATGGGACATTTGCTTGAGGGTTCTTTGGGGTTGTTTATAACCCACATGGCTTTCAGGCAGGGTTTGTTAGTTTTGTGTAGGCCCCAGCAACATCAAGTGAGGTGGGGGGGCCTATTTACAAGCATTTATAAGCAGCAAGCAACTTCTCCTGAGGTTCTGATAGTCTTCTGAGGGCCTAATTGAAGCTTTAAACCCCATATTATCACTTCCTAAGGGCAGGTAGGGCCACAGCAGAGCTGTGGCAAGGTGCTTTAGTTTTTTTTTACCGGTTTTAGACAATTATCAATCCGGTTTTCTTTTACAAAGATATGCCGAGTCCACGGATTTCATCCTTACTTGTGGGATATTAACCTCCTGCTAACAGGAAGTGGCAAAGAGCACCACAGCAGAGCTGTATATATAGCCCCTCCCTTCCCCTCCACCCCCAGTCATTCTCTTTGCCTGTGTTATAATAGGAAGACATGGTAAAGTGAGGTGTTAGTTTAGTTTCTTCAGTCAAGAAGTTTTTTATTTTAAATGGTACTGGTGCGTACTATTTTCCTCAGGGGGATAAGGAAGAAGATTTCTGCCCTGAGGTTTGATGATCTTAGCATTTGTAACTAAGATCCACGCTGGTTCCCACAAGACTTCTGAAGGTAACCATGAGACATCTTCAGTGTGGAGACCGGTTTCATGCTACAAGCAGCATTAAGGTATGTGCAGCCTATTTTTTCTGAGGAGACTTGGTGTATCAGAACTGGCTGGCATTATTTTCCTGTATGTGAATGGGGTAAGCAGTAAAACCTATTTTAACAAGAGGGGTGTTACTGGAGTCCCTATTTTATATTTATCATTAGTTGATATTTGGGCATTATGTGACATGGGAGACAATATAAAAAATGTTTTATGTTTTTTATTTTTGGCACTTAAAACTTATTGGTTTTATGCTTGAGGGTTATATTGTGTGTGTATTTTTACTTTAGTGCAAAACTGCATTTCCATGCGGTGTTTGGGCCTACTGCGACTTTTGACCTTAAGGGCGGAGCCTATTTTGGCACAATTTCTTCAGGCTTAGCAGCAGCAAACAATAACTCGGTGGCTCCTGGACTGTGTAGCTGGTCTGAAGGGTTGGAAACTTGATTCGAAGTACCCTGGGGGCAGGTAGGCGCCACAGCGTGTATTTCTCCAACATTGGTGTGTCCGGTCCACGGCGTCATCCATAACTTGTGGGAATATTCTCTTCCCCAACAGGAAATGGCAAAGAGCACAGCAAAAGCTGTCCATATAGTCCCTCCTAGGCTCCGCCCACCCCAGTCATTCTCTTTGCCGCTGAACAAGCAGCATCTCCACGGAGATGGTGAAGAGTATGTGGTGATTAGTTGTAGTTTTTTATTCTACTATCAAGAGTTTGTTATTTTAAAATAGTGCTGGTATGTACTATTTACTCTGAAACAGAAAAAGATGAAGAGTTCTGTTTGTGAGAGGAATATGATTTTAGCAGCAGTAACTAAAATCGTTTGCTTTTTCCACATAGGACTGTTGAGATGAGATAACTTCAGTTGGGGGAAACAGTTGGCAGACTTTTCTGCTTAAGGTATGACTAGCCATATTTCTAACAAGACTGTGTAATGCTGGAAGGCTGTCATTTCCCCTCATGGGGACCGGTAAGCCATTTTCTTAGTCTCAAACAGAATAAAGGGCTTAATATGGGCTATAAAACTGGTAGACACTTTTATGAGCTAGATCGATTGCTTTATTTGGGCATTTTATACAGCTTTATGTTGAAATTCACACTTTATAAACTTTGGGGAACATTTTTTTACGTCAGGCACTGGTTTAGACACCTTCCCAGTCAGGAAGGGCCTTCTCTGTAGTAGGCAGAGCCTCATTTTCGCGCCATTACTGCGCAGTTACTTTTGAGAGCAGGACATGCAGCTGCATGTGTGTGGGTCTGAAAGTAGTTGAAAAGGTTCCTAGAAGGCTTCATTTGGTATCATATACCCCCCTGGGTTTGGTAAAGTCGCAGCAAAGGCTGTAGCTGGGACTGTAGAGGGGTTAAAACTGTAACCGGCTCCGGTTTCCTCATTTTAAGGGTTAAAGGTCTGAAATTTGGGGATGCTTTGAATGCTTTAAGACACTGTGGTGAAAATTTGGTTAAATTTGAACAAATCCTTCATAGTTTTTCACATATTCAGTAATAAAGTGTGCCCTGTTTAAAATTTAAAGAGACAGTAACGGTTTTGTTTTAAAACGGTTTTTGTACTTTATTGACAAGTTTAAGGCTGTTTAACATGTCTGTGCCTTCAGATAAACTATGTTCTGTATGTATGGAAGCCAATGTGTCTCCCCCTTCAAAATTGTGTGATAATTGTGCCATAGCGTCCAAACAAAGTAAGGACAGTACTGCCACAGATAATAAAGTTGCCCAAGATGATTCATCAGATGAAGGGCGTAGACATAGTTCTACATCATCTCCTGTGTCTACACCAGTTTTGCCCGCACAGGAGACCCCTAGTACTTCTAGCGCGCCAATGCTTGTTACTATGCAACAATTGACGGCAGTAATGGAAAACTCCATAGCAAATATTTTATCCAAAATGCCTGCATTTCAGAGAAAGTGTGATTGCTCTGTTTTAAACACTGTAGAGCAGGAGGGCGCTGATGATAATTGCTCTGTCATACCCTCACACCAATCTGAAGTGTCCATGAGGGAGGTTTTGTCAGATGGGGACATTTCTGATTCAGGTAGAATTTCTCAACAGGCAGAACCTGATGTTGTGACATTTAAATTTTAAATTAGAGCATCTCCGCGCACTGCTTAAGGAGGTGCTATCTACTCTGGATGATTGTGACAACCTGGTCATTTCAAAAAAATTGTGCAAGATGGACAAGTTCCTAGAGGTTCCGGTGCACCCCGACGCTTTTCCTATAACCAAGCGGGTGGCGGACATAGTGAATAAGGAGTGGGAGAAGCCCGGCATACCTTTTGTCCCCCCTCCTATATTTAAGAAATTATTTCCTATGGTTGACCCCAGAAAGGACTTATGGCAGACAGTCCCTAAGGTCGAGGGGGCAGTTTCTACACTAGCCAAGCGCACTACTATTCCTATCGAGGATAATTGCGCTTTCAAAGATCCTATGGATAAAAAATTGGAGGGTTTGCTTAAAAAGATTTTTGTACAGCAAGGTTACCTCCTGCAACCTATTTCGTGCATTATTCCTGTCACTACAGCAGCGTGGTTCTGGTTCGAGGAACTAGAAAAGTCGCTCAGTAGAGAGACTCCGTATGAGGAGGTTATGGACAGAATTCACGCACTTAAGTTAGCTAATTCCTTTATTTTAGATGCCGCTTTGCAGTTAGCAAGATTAGCGGCAAAAAATTCAGGGTTTGCAATTGTGGCGCGCAGAGCGCTCTGGCTAAAGTCTTGGTCAGCGGATGTATCTTCCAAGACAAAATTGCTTAATATCCCTTTCAAGGGTAAAACCCTTTTTGGGCCAGAATTGAAAGAGATTATCTCAGACATCACTGGGGGTAAGGGCCACGCCCTTCCACAAGATAGGCCTTTCAAGGCCAAGAATAAGTCTAATTTTCGTTCCTTTCGCAATTTCAGGAACGGACCGGCCTCCAACTCTGCAGCCTCTAGACAAGAGGGTAATGCTTCACAAACCAAACCAGCTTGGAAACCGATGCAAGGCTGGAACAAGGGTAAGCAGGCCAAGAAGCCTGCTGCTGCTACCAAAACAGCATGAAGGAGTAGCCCCCGATCCGGGACCGGATCTAGTAGGGGGCAGACTCTCTCTCTTTGCTCAGGCTTGGGCAAGAGATGTTCAGGACCCCTGGGCACTAGAAATAGTTTTCTCAGGGTTATCTTCTGTAATTCAAGGAACTACCCCCAAGGGGAAGGTTCCACATGTTTCACTTACCTTCAAACCAAATAAAGAGACAGGCATTCTTACATTGTGTAGAAGACCTGTTAAAAATGGGAGTGATACACCCAGTTCCAACCGTGGAACAAGGAATGGGTTTTTACTCAAATCTGTTTGTTGTTCCCAAAATAGAGGGAACTTTCAGACCAATTCTGGATTTAAAGATCCTAAACAAATTTCTCAGAGTGCCATCGTTCAAAATGGAAACTATTCGAACGATTTTACCTACAATCCAGGAGGGTCAATTTATGACTACCGTGGATCTAAAGGATGCGTATCTACATATTCCTATCCACAAAGATCATCATCAGTTCCTAAGGTTCGCCTTTCTGGACAAACATTACCAGTTTGTGGCTCTCCCATTCGGGCTAGCCACTGCTCCAAGGATTTTCACAAAGGTATTTGGGTCCCTTCTAGCGGTTCTAAGACCAAGGGGCATTGCAGTGGCACCTTACTTGGACGACATTCTGATACAAGCGTCGTCTCTTTCAAAGGCAAAGGCTCACACAGACATCGTTCTGGCCTTTCTCAGATCTCACGGATGGAAAGTGAACATAGAAAAAAGTTCCCTGTCTCTGTTGACAAGAGTTCCTTTCTTGGGGACAATAATAGATTCTTTAGAAATGAAGATTTTCCTGACAGATGTCAGAAAGTCAAAACTTCTAAACGCTTGTCAAGTTCTTCACTCTGTTCCACGACCGTCCATAGCTCAGTGCATGGAAGTAGTAGGGTTGATGGTTGCAGCAATGGACATAGTTCCTTTTGCGCGAATTCATCTAAGACCATTACAACTGTGCATGCTGAAACAGTGGAATGGGGACTATACAGACTTGTCTCCAGTGATTCAAGTAGATCAGAAGACCAGAGACTCACTCCGTTGGTGGCTAACCCAGGATCACCTGTCCCAGGTAATGAGCTTCCGCAGACCAGAGTGGGTCATCGTCACGACCGACGCCAGTCTAGTGGGCTGGGGCGCGGTCTGGGACTCCCTGAAAGCTCAGGGGCTATGGTCTCGGGAAGAGTCTCTTCTCCCGATAAACATTCTGGAACTGAGAGCGATATTCAATACTCTCAGGGCTTGGCCTCAACTAGCAAAGGCCAGATTCATAAGATTCCAATCAGACAACATGACGACTGTTGCTTACATCAACCATCCAGGGGGAACAAGGAGTTCCCTGGCGATGAGAGAAGTGACCAAAATCATAAAATGGGCGGAGGATCACTCCTGCCACCTATCTGCGATCCACATCCCAGGAGTTGAAAACTGGGAGGCGGATTATGTCGTCAGACATTCCATCCGGGGGAGTGGGAACTCCACCCGGAGATATTTGCCCAGTTGACTCAATTATGGGGCATTCCAGACATGGATCTGACGGCGTCTCGTCAGAACTTCAGGTTCCTTGCTACGGGTCCAGATCCAGGGATCCCAAGGCGACTCTAGTGGATGCATTAGTAGCGCCTTGGACCTTCAACCTAGCTTATGTGTTTCCACCGTTTCCTCTCATTCCCAGGCTGGTAGCCAGGATCAAGCAGGAGAGGGCCTCGGTGATCTTGATAGCTCCTGCGTGGCCACGCAGGACTTGGTATGCAGACCTGGTGAATATGTCATCGGTTCCACCATGGAAGCTACCTTTGAGACAGGATCTTCTAGTACAAGGTCCATTCGAACATCCAAATCTAGTTTCCCTCCAGCTAACGGCTTGGAAATTGAATGCTTGATTTTATCTAAGCGTGGGTTTTTGGATTCTGTAATAGATACTCTGGTACAAGCCAGAAAACCTGTAACTAGAAAAATTTACCATAAAATATGGAAAAGATATATCTGTTGGTGTGAATCCAAGGGATTCTCATGGAGTAAGATCAAAATTCCTAGGATCCTTTCCTTTCTACAAGAAGGTTTGGATAAGGGATTATCAGCAAGTTCTCTAAAGGGACAGATTTCTGCTTTATCTGTCTTGTTACACAAACGACTGGCAGCTGTGCCTGATGTTCAAGCTTTTGTTCAGGCTTTGGTCAGGATCAAGCCTGTTTACAGACCTTTGACTCCTCCCTGGAGTCTGAATTTAGTTCTTTCAGTTCTTCAAGGGTGTCATGGTCTGAGACACGATATCTGGAAAAGTATGAGAACGTGTCACTATTAATTATTTGGGCCACAACTGCTGGTTATAGGATATATTAAATATGTTTGTTGCAACTCTGAGACGTCTAGGAAACAACAGATTGTTGGGAAGGCAGCTTAGTTTACTAAAATGTCACAGAGTTGCAATTAATCTTTTGGAGTAGTTGAATGTGTGAAGCCTATTGCTGCCACATGCATAGTTATATGCTAAATCATTGCAGCAGGCAAACACAGCAACAAACCAATTAAGATATACAGCGTGGAAGTATATACTTAGATGGTAAACAGGGTTATACTATGTTAAGCTTGAATAGCAAGGTATGTCTGAGTGGAACGTAAGGGTTAAAACAATATGCAGCGTAGTACAGGTATATCAGTATAGGTGATAGGCAAATGGCAGAGCGTAACAAGCAACATTCAAATATAAAGCGTAAGTTTTGCAAAGAAGTTCCCTCCGTTGTAAGCTGAATATGTTACAGAGTTTTAACATGGGTTGTGAACTCTTACCGCCTGGTTGATTCTGTGGATGCAGCGGCAAGGAAATTGAGTGTGCTGTGAGCAGAGGCTGAATGGTGTCTGAGTCCGTTATCGCAGCTGGCGTGTGACGTCACCGCGAGGTTTCCTGGGATGTTTCAGAGTGAGGTGTTGCCTAAGCTGGCAAAAGCAGTAACAGAGGTTGAGACCGGGGAAACTGTACAATTGCAGTCAGACTTGAGGTATGATGTTCCCTTAAAAAGAGTTTAAGCAGGGAGAGCTTGAAAAAACTGAGGTTGATAATTCCGGAGGAATAAACTTAATTCTGTGAGACCTGTGGCGGCAGGTGTAAATCTTTAGGGCTTGGCAAGTTCTGTGAATCAGTAGAACTACAATACTAAGCAAGGATTTAGTGAGCAAGGTGGAGCTTATATAGGGAGGAGAGCAGGTGTGAATAACTTTGAAGGCTCAGTAAGTGGCAGTATCACATGATTAGATTAGAAACCTGACAGGACCCCCCTCTCAAGGAGCAACTCCTGGTGCTCAAGGTCCGGGACGATCAGGGTTACGCTGATGGAAACGAGATACCAGACGAGCTGCGGATATATTACAAGCAGGTTCCCAGGAATCCTCTTCGGAAGAATAGCCCTTCCAGCTGACCAGGTATTCCAGACGTCCACGGCGGGTTCGGGAATCCAAGATTGAACGAACTTCATATTCCACGTTCGGGTCCAGGGCAACCTGAGGTGGAAGAGGAACAGCAGAGGTGCCCCTGACCTCTCTATAGGGTTTAAGGAGAGAGACGTGGAAAGTTGGATGGACCTTCATAGAGGACGGCAGGGTAAGTCTAACAGCATTGGCGTTGATGACTTTTTCAATAGGGTATGGTCCAATGAAGAGAGGAGAAAGTTTTCTACAAGGCAAATTCAAGGAGAGATGTCTTGTAGAGAGCCAAACTAAGTCGCCTGGACTATATACAGGTGGAGTTGAACGATGACGGTCGTAATATCTCTTATAAATCTCCTTTGCTCTAACAATAGCAGCCTCGATGTTTTTGAAGTTGGAGGTGATGTTCTCGGAGAATTCAGAGATACTGGGTGACAGAATATCAGAAGTAGGGAACAACTGGAAACAGGGATGAAACCCGTAATTAGCGAAGAAAGGTGTCTGGTTGATAGTGGAATGATGAGTGTTATTATAAGAAAATTCAGCGTAGGGTAAGAAGTCTGACCAAAGATGCTGTTGATGGGAACAGAAGGATCTGAGGAACTGTTCGAGCCATTGATTACACCTTTCCGTTTGTCCGTTTCCTTGGGGATGATATGCGGTGGTGAGTTTTTTGTCCACAGAGAAAGTTTTACAAAACTGATGCCAAAGTCTACTTGAGAATTGGGTCCCTCGGTCACTAATTATGGAGTCAGGGAGTCCGTGAAGTTTTATGACGTGTTTCATGAGAAGTTGTATGGTTTCTAAAGCGGTAGGTAGCTTAGAGTAAGGAACGAAATGACACATTTTCGTGAAGTGATCCACAACAACCATAATAGTGTTATTCTTCCCCGATATTGGCAGATCTACAATAAAATCAATAGCAATTTGTGACCAAGGGGTTGATGCAGTGGGTAGAGGTAGTAGGAGGCCATAGGGCGCATGTTTGCTCCTTTTGGAGGTAGTACATACAGGACATGATGAGATATACTCATTGATGTCGTTATACATGCGAGGCCACCAATGATTTCTGGAAACTAGTTCCTGGGTTTTGTGTATTCCAGGATGACCCGCCAGGGAAGAGTCATGTACCATGTGAAATAGTGTCTGTCTTAGTGATGGAGGTATGTACAACTGTGAATTATGATAACATCCGTTAGGTTTACGCTGTAATTGATGAAGAGGTTTGGATTGATCTCTTAGTTGTTCTTTTAGAACTAGGGATTCTGACTGTAGTGTGAATAGTAGAAAGTTTTCTGTAGGGATAACAGTTGTATCTGTCAACGGGGAATCGGTGTTAGAAGGAATCCTAGAGAGTGCATCTGCTTTGAGGTTTTTTCCAGAGGGACGGTACGTAATGAGAAAATTAAAACGTGAGAAAAAGATGTTCCATCTGACTTGTCTTGCTGATAGAGTACGGGTGGATTTCAGATATTGTAAATTACGGTGGTCAGTATAAATTAATGTAGGGATAGTCACGCCTTCTAATAAATGACGCCAGTGTTCTAGGGAATATTTTATTGCCAATAATTCCTTGTCGCCAATTGGGTAGTTTTGTTCCGCAGGGTTTAATGTTTTGGAGTAGAAGGCAACTGGATGTAAAGGCTTTGTTAATTCTTCCCTTTGTGAGAGTACTGCTCCGATGGCAAAATTAGAGGCATCTACCTCAAGTATGAACTGGAGTTTTGGATCTGGAAAAGGTAAAATGGGAGCTGTAGTGAATTTGTGTTTGAACAGATCAAAAGCTTCTTGGGCCTGGGTATTCCACTTAAAAGGTTTGTTGGTCTTGGTCAGAGTGGTTAAAGGTAAAGCTAATTTAGAAAAGTTCTTAATAAACTTGCGATAAAAATTTGCAAACCCCATAAAGGATTGTACTTGGCGTCTGGTTTTTGGTACAGGCCAGTTGAGGATAGCATCTACCTTTTTTGATTCCATGCTAATGCCTGAAGAGGATATTTCATAACCCAAGAAGGTAATGGAAGTCGAGTTAAATAGACATTTTTCAGCTTTGGCATACAAATGGTTACCTCTCAGTCTGGAGAGCACCTGCCTGACGTGTTGAACATGCTCATCGTATGTTTTTGAGTAAATTAGTATATCATCAAGATAGATGACGGTGAAGACATCCAAGATATCTCTGAAAATGTCATTTATTAAGTGCTGAAAAGTTGCTGGGGCATTGCACAACCCGAAAAGGCATAACAACGTACTCAAAGAGGCCGTAGCGGGTTCTAAATGCAGTTAACCACTCGTCGCCAGATCTAATGCGGACGAGGTTGTAGGCACCCCTTAGATCTAACTTGGTGAAATATTTAGCCCCTTCAAGTCTTTCAATGATTTCCGGGATGAGCGGGAGAGGATAACGGTTTATCGTTATTTTGTTTAGTTGTCTGTAATCAACTATGGGCCTAAGAGACCCGTCTTTGTTCTTTACAAAGAAAATCCCAGCGCTCGCTGGAGAAGTGGAAGGTCTTATGAAACCTTTCTTTAGGTTATCCTCCAAATAAGATTTTAAATGTATGAGTTCTGGATTTGAAAGTGGAAAAATATGTCCAGAGGGAATGTCTGAACCAGGCAAAATGTCTATGGGACAATCGTACTTTCTGTGAGGGGGAAGGTGTTCTGCTTCAGTTTTGCTAAAAACATCAGAGAAATCTTGATACACCTCTGGTATTTCAAAATCTGGGATAGTTTCAGAGATGTGCAGTATAGGTGATGGAAAACAAGTGTTAAGGCAAAAATTAGAGTTGAAAGACAAAGACAGATTTGACCAATCTACTGCTGGGTTATGTGTTGTGAGCCATTTTATACCTAATACTATGGGTGAAATGGGGGATGAAATAACGTCAAAGGTTATGTATTCCCTGTGGTGTTCAGTAGTAAACATGAGAATAGGAATAGTTTGGTATTCTACAGGCCCAGTAGCAATGTTTTTCCCATCAATACCTCTTAAGAAAACAGGAGACTTTTTTCTAACTAGTGGAATTTTATTAAGGGTAGTGAAGGCATTATCAATATAGGAAGCTGTGGCTCCTGAGTCAAGTATCGCAGTAGCGTTGACCCGCTGTTGGTCCCACTGTAAAGTAAGAGACAAGTGTAAGTAGGATGTGGGATGTATCTGAGTAGAACAGCAATATGCAGGTATATCAGTCTTACCCTTATTTTGCTTCTGTAGGGTAGGACAATCCCTGACTGTATGATTCTCTGATGCGCAATATAGACACAAGTTGTTTGTGCGTCTCCTGACCTTTTCCTCGGGGCTTAGCGGTCCGCGTACAAAACCTATGTCCATGGGTTCTGAAGTGGACTTTGGGGTATGAGCTATTTGATGTTTCTTTGGGTTGGGGACATGGTAGGATTTCTCCTGCTGTCTCTCCCTGAGGCGCCTGTCTATTGTAATGCTAAGGGTCATTAATTCCTCCAATGTAGGAGGTAAATCTGATCTTGAGAGTTCATCTTTTATAGCATCTGATAGCCCCAATCTAAATTGGTTTCTCAAAGCAATGTTATTCCACAATGTGTCCTTTGCCCACATTTTAAAGTCGGCAATGTAATCCTCGACTACTCTCTTCTTTTGCCTAAGTGATCTCATTGCATTCTCAGCTGTGATTTGTTTATAAGGGTCTTCATATAGTTGCCCCATGGCTGAGAAAATTTTTTCAAGAGAATTTAGTATATCATCATTAGTTTCAAAATATGTGTTAGCCCAGGTACGTGGCTCACCCCTGAGGTATGAGATCACAGTGAGCACTCTAGCTCTATCATTAGGGTATGTGTGGGGTTTCAAAGAGAACATTAAGAGGCAGGCATTTTTGAAATCCCTGTACTGGGATCTGTCACCCATCAATTTTTCTGGGGGACTAACCTGGGGCTCAGAGATAGGAACTCTTTTGTCTATAACATCCCTAATGTATGTTTTCATGTTATCATTTTCAGTTTTAAGAGTGTTAAGGGCCTCAGTTAACAAGTCAACCCTCTGGGTAAGGGTCTGCATGTGTGCATTGATTCCAGCTGGGTCCATTTTTTTTTTTTCCCAATAATGGAAAAGGGCTTAGTATTTTGTCATGGTCTGAGACACGATATCTGGAAAAGTATGAGAACGTGTCACTATTAATTATTTGGGCCACAACTGCTGGTTATAGGATATATTAAATATATGTTTGTTGCAACTCTGAGACGTCTAGGAAACAACAGATTGTTGGGAAGGCAGCTTAGTTTACTGAAATGTCACAGAGTTGCAATTAATCTTTTGGAGTAGTTGAATGTGTGAAGCCTATTGCTGCCACATGCATAGTTATATGCTAAATCATTGCAGCAGGCAAACACAGCAACAAACCAATTAAGATATACAGCGTGGAAGTATATACTTAGATGGTAAACAGGGTTATACTATGTTAAGCTTGAATAGCAAGGTATGTCTGAGTGGAACGTAAGGGTTAAAACAATATGCAGCGTAGTACAGGTATATCAGTATAGGTGATAGGCAAATGGCAGAGCGTAACAAGCAACATTCAAATATAAAGCGTAAGTTTTGCAAAGAAGTTCCCTCCGTTGTAAGCTGAATATGTTACAGAGTTTTAACATGGGTTGTGAACTCTTACCGCCTGGTTGATTCTGTGGATGCAGCGGCAAGGAAATTGAGTGTGCTGTGAGCAGAGGCTGAATGGTGTCTGAGTCCGTTATCGCAGCTGGCGTGTGACGTCACCGCAAGGTTTCCTGGGATGTTTCAGAGTGAGGTGTTGCCTAAGCTGGCAAAAGCAGTAACAGAGGTTGAGACCGGGGAAACTGTACAATTGCAGTCAGACTTGAGGTATGATGTTCCCTTAAAAAGAGTTTAAGCAGGGAGAGCTTGAAAAAACTGAGGTTGATAATTCCGGAGGAATAAACTTAATTCTGTGAGACCTGTGGCGACAGGTGTAAATCTTTAGGGCTTGGCAAGTTCTGTGAATCAGTAGAACTACAATACTAAGCAAGGATTTAGTGAGCAAGGTGGAGCTTATATAGGGAGGAGAGCAGGTGTGAATAACTTTGAAGGCTCAGTAAGTGGCAGTATCACATGATTAGATTAGAAACCTGACAAAGGGGTTCCGTTTGAACCTCTACATTCCATAGATATCAAGATCTTATCTTGGAAAGTTCTGTTTTTGGTTGCTATTTCTTCTGCTAGAAGAGTTTCTGAGTTATCTGCTTTGCAGTGTAATCCGCCCTATCTGGTGTTCCATTCAGATAAGGTTGTTTTGCGTACTAAACCTGGTTTCCTTCCAAAGGTTGTTTCCAACAAGAATATTAACCAGGAAATAGTTGTGCCTTCTTTGTGTCTGAATCCAGTTTCAAAGAAGGAACGTTTGTTACACAATTTAGATGTAGTTCGTGCTTTAAAGTTCTATTTAGAAGCAACAAAGGATTTCAGACAAACGTCTTCTCTGTCGTTTATTCTGGCAAGAGGAGAGGTCAAAAAGCTACTGCTACCTCTTTCCTTTTGGCTAAAAAGCATCATCCGATTGGCTTACGAGACTGCCGGACGGCAGCCTCCTGAACGCATCACAGCTCACTCTACTAGGGCTGTGGCTTCCACATGGGCCTTCAAGAACGAGGCTTCTGTTGATCAGATATGTAAGGCAGCGACTTGGTCTTCCCTGCACACTTTTGCCAAATTCTACAAATTTGATACTTTTGCTTCTTCGGAGGCTATTTTTGAGAGAGAGGTTTTGCAAGCCGTGGTGCCTTCTGTTTAGGTAACCTGATTGGCTCCCTCCCTTCATCCGTGTCCTAAAGCTTTGGTATTGGTTCCCACAAGTTATGGATGACGCCGTGGACCGGACACACCAATGTTGGAGAAAACAGAATTTATGCTTACCTGATAAATTACTTTCTCCAACGGTGTGTCCGGTCCACGGCCCGCCCTGGTTTTTTAATCAGGTTTGATGAATTTCTTTAACTACAATCACCACCGCACCTTATGGTTTCTCCTGTTTTTTCACCTGTCCGTTGGTCGAATGACTGGGGTGGGCGGAGCCTAGGAGGGACTATATGGACAGCTTTTGCTGTGCTCTTTGCCATTTCCTGTTGGGGAAGAGAATATTCCCACAAGTTATGGATGATGCCGTGGACCGGACACACCGTTGGAGAAAGTAATTTATCAGGTAAGCATAAATTCTGTTTTTTATCTATCTTTTGACTACGTGTTGATATAAGTACTTCTAAAGCCTTATTTCTGCCCTTGCTTCTGGGTGCAGTAATTTTTGGATTAACCAACGATATTAAGTTAAATGTGGGAATAATTTAACGTTTTTTTGTGCATTTTGAAAAAATTGTTCACTTTTTCTTTTCTTAAAGGCACAGTACACGTTTTTTCTAATGTTTATTTTATGCTCTAAATAAGTGTTTAAACGACTTTTGTGGTATTACTAGTCTGTTCAACATGTCTGACATTGAGGTTTCTCATTGTTCTATGTGTTTAGAAGCTATTGTGCAACCCCTCTAACATTGTGTAACTTTTTTACTGAAAGGGCTTTACAATGTAAAAAGCATATTTTAAATAAAGTGTGCCTAGGGATGATTCTCAGTCTGAAGAGAATCAGGATATGCCATCTTATTCTCCCCAAGTGTCACAACCTTTTATGCCCACACAAGCAACGCCTAGTACTTCTATTGCATCTAATTCCTTTACTCTGCAGGAGATGGCTGCAGGTATGTCAACTACCCTTACAGAGGTATTGTCTAAATTACCAGTGTTGCAGGGTAAACGCAGTAGGTCAAATATTAATTTAAATACTGAATCCTCTGATGCTTTAGTAGCTATTTCCGATGTTCCCTCACAGTGCTCTGAGTTGGGGATCAGGGAATTACTGTCTAAGGGTGAAATTTCTGATTCAGGGAATGTTTTGCCTCAGACAGATTCGGATGCTATGTCATTTAAATTTTAGCTTGAACACCTCCACCTGTTTCTTAGGGAGGTTTTAGCGACTCTGGATGATTAGGATCCTATTGTGATTCCTCCAGAGAAATTGTGTAAAATGGATAAATATTTGGAAGTTCCTACTTACACTGATGTTTTTCTGGAAATTATTAGTAAGGAATGGGATAGACCAGGTACACTGTTTTCTCCCTCTCCTAATTTTAAGAAAATGTTTCCTATATCAGATACCATTCAGGACTCATGGCAAACGGTCCCTAAGGTGGAGGGAGCTATATCTTCCCTAGCTAAGCGTACTACTATACCCATTGAGGATAGTTGTGCTTTCAAGGATCCTATGGATAAGAAATTAGAGGGTCTACTAAAGAAATTATTTGTTAATCAGGGATTTATTTTACAAACTACGGCTTGCATTGTTCCAGTAACTACTGCAGCTACTTTTTGGTTTGAGGCTCTAGAAGAGTCTCTTAAGGTTGACAGGGGTTTTACTCAAACCTATTTGTGGTCCCCAAAAAAGAGGGAACGTTCAGACCCATTTTTGACCTCAAGTGTCTTAACAAATTTCTAAGAGTTACATCATTCAAGATGGAGACAATTCGAATGATTTTGCCAATGATCCAGAAGGGTCAATATATGACTACCGTGGATTTGAAGGATGCTTACCTTCATATTCCAATCCACAAAGATCATCATCGGTTTCTAAGGTTTGCCTTCTTGGACAAACATTATCAGTTCGTGGCTCTTCCTTTCGGGTTGGCCACAGCACCCACAATCTTCACAAAGGTTCTAGGGTCTCTTTTGGCGGTTCTCAGACCGCAAGGGATAGCGGTGGCGCCTTATCTGGACGATATTCTGATTCAGGCGTCAACATATCATCTGACAAAATCTCACACGGACACAGTGTTGTCTTTTCTGAGAACTCACGACTGGAAGGTGAACATAGAGAAGAGTTCACTTGTTCCACAGACAAGGGTTCCTTTCTTGGGAACTCTGATAGACTCGGTACCCATGAAAGTATTTCTGATGGAGGTCAGAAAATCAAAGATTTTGAATACTTGCCGAGCACTTCTGTCCATTCCTCGGCCATCAGTGGCTCAGTGTATGGAGGTAATCTGATTAATGGTAGCGGCAATGGACATCGTTCCGTTTGCTCGCTTTCATCTCAGACCACTGCAACTGTGCATGCTTGGTCAGTGGAATGGGGATTATGCAGATTTATCTCCAAAGATAATTCTGGATCAAGAGACCAGATACTCTCTTCTTCGGTGGTTGTCGCCAGATCATCTGTCCCAGGGGACTTGTTTCCGCAGACCCTCGTGGGTGATAGTGACAACAGATGCCAGCCTTCTGGGCTGGGGTGCAATTTGGAACTCCCTGAAGGCTCAGGGTGTTTGGACTCAGGTGGAGTCTCTACTTCCGATCAATATTCTGGAACTGAGAGCAATATTCAATGCACTTCATGTGTGGCCTCAGTTGGCTTTGGCCAAATTCATCAGATTCCAGTCGGACAACATTACGACTGTGGCATATGTCAATCATCAGGAGGGAACAAGGAGTTCCTTAGCTATGATAGAAGTATCCAAGATAATCAGTTGGGCCGAGGCTCACTCTTGTCATCTGTCAGCCATCTACATCCCAGGGGTAGAGAACTGGGAAGCAGATTTTCTAAGTCAACAGACTTTTCATCCGGGGGAGTGGGAACTTCACCCGGAGGTATTTGCCTCATTTATTCTCAGATGGGGCAGACCGGAATTGGATTTGATGGTATCTCGTCAGAATGCCAAGCTTCCAAGATACGGATCCCGGTCAAGAGATCCTCAGGCCTAACTGATAGATGCCTTGGCAGTGCCTTGGTTGTTCAGCCTAGCTTTATGTGTTTCTGCCATTTTCTTTCCTCCCACGTGTGATTGCTCGAATCAAACAGGAGAGAGCTTCTGTGATCCTGATAGCGCCTGCGTGGCCATGAAGGACTTGGTATGCGGATCTAGTGGACATGTCCTCTCTGCCACTGTGGAAACTTCCGTTGAGACAGGACCTTCTCATTCAAGGTCCTTTCCAACATCCAAATATAATTTCTTTGCAACTGACTGCGTGGAGATTGAACACTTGATTTTATCAAAGCGAGGATTCTCTGATTCAGTTATCAATACTTTGATACAGGCTAGAAAGCCTGTCACTAGAATAATCTTTCATAAGATAAGGCGTAAATATCTTTATTGGTGTGAATCCAAGGGTTACTCATGGAGTAAATTTAGGATTCCTAGGATTTTGTCTTTTCTCCAAGAAAGATTGGAGAAAGGGTTATCAGCAAGTTCCTTAAAGGGACAAATTTCAGCTTTGTCAATTCTGTTTCACAAACGTTTGGCAAATGTATCAGATGTTCAGTCTTTTTGTCAGGCTCTATCTAGAATTAAGCCTGTATTTAGACCTATTATTCCTCCCTGGAGTTTGAATTTAGTTCGAGTTCTGCAAGGGGTTCCGTTTGAACCTATGCATTCCATAGATATTAAACTATTATCTTGGAAAGTTCTGTTTTTGGTTGCTATTTCTTCTGCTCGAAGAGTTTCTGAGCTTCAGCATTAGTGGATTCGCCTTATCTCATATTTCATTCTGATAAGGTGGTTTTACGTACCAAACCTGGGTTCCTTCCTAAGGTTGTTTTGAATAAGAATATTAATCAGGAAATTGTTGTTCCTTCCTTGTGTCCTAATCCTTCTTCTAAGAAGGAGCGTCTGCTACATAATTTGGACGTGGTCCGTGCCTTAAAGTTTTACTTACAGGCAACTAAGGATTTCCGTCAATCATCTTCATTATTCATTGTTTTATTCTGGAAAGCGTAGGGGTTAGAAAGCTACGGCTACCTCTTTCTTTATGGCTGAGTAGTATCATCCGCATGGCATGAGACTGCTGGACAGCAGCCTCCTGAAAGAATTACGGCTCATTCTACTAGGGCTGTGGCTTCCACATGGGCATTTAAAAACAATGCATCTGTTGAACAGATTTGTAAGGCTGCGACCCTTCACACTTTTTACAAATTTGATACTTTTGCTTCTTCTGAGGCTATCTTTGGGAGATAGGTTCTTCAAGCAGTGGTGCCTTCCGTTTAGGTTCCTGTCTTGTCCCTCACTTTCATCCGTGTCCTATTGCTTTGGTATTGGTTTCCCACAAGTAAGGATGAAATCCGTGGACTAGTCATATCTTTGTAAAAGAAAACTAAATTTATGCTTACCTGATAAATTACTTTCTTTTACGATATGACGAGTCCACGGCCCACCCTGTTCTTTTTAAGACAGTTTTTATTTTTTTGTAAACTTCCGTCACCTCTGCACCTTTTTAGCCTTTCTTTTTCTCTTCCTATAACTTTCGGCCGAATGACTGGAGGTGGAGGGGAAGGGAGGGGCTATATATACAGCTCTGCTGTGGTGCTCTTTGCCCCTTCCTGTTAGCAGGTGGTTAACATCCCACAAGTAAGGATGAAATCCATGGACTCGTCATATCTTTGTAAAAGAAAGTAATTTATCAGGTAAGCATAAATTTAGTTTTTTCATTTGGGGGTCTATTGCTTTTTTACTTGTGGTGCAGTCCTTCTAAAGCTTAGTGGGTACACTGTTAAAATTTCGGAAATTTTTGAAGCAATTTTAACCTGTTTTGCAGTTTGTGTATGCCTTTTTTTCTCTTAAAGGTACAGTACCGTTTTTGCAAATTGTGTTTTTTTTCATTAAATAAAGTGTTTTCCAAGCTTGCTTGCTTCATTACTAGCCTGTTAAACATGTCTGACACTGAGGAAACTCATTGTTCAATTTGTTTAGAAGCCATTGTGGAACCCCCTCTAAGAATGTGTCCCAATTGTACTGATATGTCTATAAATTGCAAACAGCATATTTTGACTTATAAGAATTTGGCATTAAATGATTCTCAGACAGAAGGAAATCAGGTTTCGCCATCTAGTTCTCCCCAAGTGTCACAACCAGTTACGCCCTCACTAGCGACGCCAAGTACTTCTAGTGCGTCTAATTCTTTCAACTTGCAAGATATGGCTTCAGTTATGAATACTACCCTCACAGAGGTTTTATCTAAACTGCCAGGGTTGCAAGAGAAGCGCAGTAGCTCTGGGTTAAGAACAAATGCTGAGCCTTCTGACGCTTTAGTAGCCGTATCCGATATTCCCTCACAATGTTCTGAGGTAGGGATGAGGGATTTGCTGTCTGAGGGAGAGATTTCTGATTCAGGAAAGATGTTCCCTCAGACGGATTCAGATATGATGGCATTTAAATTTAAGCTAGAGCACCTCCGTTTATTGCTCAGGGAGGTTTTAGCTACTCTGGATGATTGTGACCCTATTGTCGTTCCAGAGAAATTGTGTAAAATGGACAAATATTTAGAGGTTCCTTTTTACACTGATGTTTTTCCGGTCCCTAAAAGGATTTCGAACATTGTTACTAAGGAGTGGGATAGACCAGGTATTCCGTTCGCTCCCCCTCCTGTTTTTAAGAAAATGTTCCCCATATCTGACACCATAAAGGACTCATGGCAGACGGTCCCTAAGGTGGAGGGAGCTATTTCTACTCTGGCTAAGCGTACAACTATACCTATTGAAGACAGTTGTGCTTTCATTGATCCTATGGATAAAAAGTTAGAGGGTCTCCTAAAGAGAATTTTTGTTCATCAGGGTTTTCGTCTTCAACCTATAGCGTGCATTGTTCCGGTAACCACTGCAGCTGCTTTTTTGTTTGAGGCTCTAGAAGAGGCTCTTCAGATGGAGACCCCACTAGATGATATTTTGGACAGAATTAAAGGGACACTGAACCCAAAAATGTTTTGTAATTCAGAAAGAGCATGCAATTTCAAGCAACTTTCTAATTGACTCCTATTATCAATTTTTCTTTGTTCTCTTGTTATCTTTATTTGAAAAAGAAGGCATCTATGCTTTTTCTGGGTTCAGAACTCTGGAAATCAATTTTTTATTGGTGGATGAATTTATCCACCAATCGGCAAGGACAACCCAGGTTGTTCACAAAAATGGGCCGGCATCTAAACTTATATTCTTGCATTTAAATAGATACCAAAAGAATGAAGAAAATTTGATAATAGGAGTAAATTAGAAAGTTGCTTAAAATTTTATGCTCAATCTGAATCATGAGAGAAATTTTTTGGGTACAGTGTCCCTTTAAGGCCCTTAAGTTGGCTTATTCTTTTATTACAGACGCCGCTTTTCATCTTGCTAAGTTAGCGGCAAAGAATTCAGGTTTTGCCATTTTAGCGCGAAGAGCGTTATGGCTTAAGTCCTGGTCAGCTGATGTGTCACCGAAATCTAAGCTTTTGACCATCCCTTTCAAAGGTAAGACCCTATTCGGGCCTGCACTGAAAGAGATCATTTCAGACATCACTGGAGGGAAGGGTCATGCCCTCCCTCAAGATAAGTCAAATAAGACAAGGACCAAACAAAATAATTTTCGTTCCTTTCGAAACTTCAAGGGTTGTCCTGCTTCCTCTTTCCCTGCTGCAAAGCAAGAGGGGAACTTTGCTCAATCCAAGCCAACCTGGAGACCTAACCAGGCTTGGAACAAGGGTAAACAGGCCTCTAAGACAGCATGAAGGGGTAGCCCCCGATCCTGGACCGGATCAAGTAGGGGGCAGACTTTCTCTCTTTGCTCAGGCCTGGGCAAGAGACGTTCAGGACTCCTGGGCCGTAGAAATTGTAACCCAGGGGTATCTCCTAGATTTCAAAGATTCTCCTCCAACGGGGAGATTCCATCTTTCTCAATTGTCTGTAAACCAGACAAAAAGAGAGGCGTTCTTACGCTGTGTAGAAGACCTTTTTACCATGGTAGTGATCTGCCCAGTTCCGAAAACAGAACAGGGGCAAGGTTTCTACTCCAATCTGTTTTGTGGTTCCCAAAAAAGAGGGAACCTTCAGACCAATTCTAGATCTCAAGATCCTAAACCAATTCCTAACAGTTCCATCCTTCAAGATGGAGACCATTCGGACTATTTTACCAATGATCCAGGAGGGTCAATATATGACTACTGTGGATCTAAAGGATGCGTATCTACACATTCCTATCCACAAAGATCATCAGCAGTTCCTCAGGTTTGCCTTTCTGGACAGGCATTACCAGTTTGTGGCTCTTCCCTTCGGGTTGGCCACAGCGCCAAGAATCTTCACAAAGGTGCTAGGGTCTCTTCTGGCGGTCCTAAGGCCGAGGGGCATAGCAGTGGCGCCTTATCTAGACGACATCTTAATTCAAGCGTCGACTTTCCAACTTGCCAAGTCTCACACGGACTTAGTGTTGTCCTTTCTAAGATCTCATGGGTGGAAGGTGAACGTGAAAAAGAGTTCTTATTCCTCTCACAAGAGTTCCATTCCTGGGAACTCTGATAGATTTGGTGGACATGAAAATATTTCTGACGGAGGTCAGGAAATCAAAGATTTTAACCACCTGCCGAGCTCTTCATTCCATTCCTCGGCCGTCAGTGGCTCAGTGTATGGAGGTAATAGGACTTATGGTAGCGGCAATGGACATAGTTCCTTTTGCTCGCTTGCATCTCAGACCACTGCAACTATGCATGCTCAAACAGTGGAATGGGGATTATGCAGATTTATCTCCTCAGATAAATCTGGATCAAGAGACCAGAGACTCTCTTCTTTGGTGGTTGTCACAGGATCACCTGTCCAGGGGAATGTGTTTCCGCAGGCCAGCATGGGTTATTGTGACGACGGACGCCAGCCTACTGGGCTGGGGTGCAGTCTGGAATTCCCTGAAAGCACAGGGTTTGTGGACTCGGGAGGAGGCCCTCCTACCAATAAATATTCTGGAATTAAGAGTGATATTCAATGCTCTTCAGGCATAGCCTCAGCTGGCTTCGGCCGGATTCATCAGGTTTCAGTTGGACAACATCACGACTGTAGCTTATATCAATCATCAGGGGGGGAACAAGGAGTTCCTTGGCGATGATAGAAGTTTCCAGTATAATCCAATGGGCAGAGGCTCACTCTTGCCATCTATCAGCGATCTATATCCCAGGGGTGGAGAACTGGGAGGCAGATTTTCTAAGTCGTCAGACTTTTCATCCGGGGGAGTGGGAGCTCCATCCGGAGGTGTTTGCTCAACTGGTTCAGCTATGGGGCACACCAGAATTTGATCTGATGGCGTCTTGTCAGAACGCCAAACTTCCTTGTTACGGATCCAGGTCAAGGGATCCTCAGGCAGTACTGATAGATGCTCTAGCAGTAACCTGGTCGTTTCCACCATTCCCTCTCCTTCCGCGTCTGATTGCCAGAATCAAACAGGAGAGAGCTTTAGTGATTTTGATAGCGCCTGCGTGGCCACGCAGGACTTGGTATGCAGACCTGGTGGATATGTCATCTCTGCCGCCATGGACTCTGCCACTGAGACGGGACCTTTTGGTTCAAGGTCCATTCAAGCATCCAAATCTAATTTCTCTGCAACTGACTGCTTGGAGATTGAACGCTTGATTTTATCAAAGCGGGGTTTCTCTGAGTCGGTCATAGATACCTTGATTCAGGCTTGAAAGCCTGTCACCAGGAAGATCTATCATAAGATATGGCGTAAATATCTTTTTTGGTGCGAATCCAAAGGCTACTCATGGAGTAAGATCAGGATTCCTAGGATTTTGTCTTTTCTCCAAGAAGGATTGGAGAAAGGATTGTCCGCTAGTTCCTTAAAGGGACAGATATCTGCTTTGTCTATTCTGTTGCACAAGCGTCTGACAGATGTCTGACGTTCGGGTTTTTTGTCAGGCTTTAGAATTAAGCCTGTGTTTAAACCTGTTGCTCCGCCATGGAGTCTAAATTTTAGTTCTGTTTCTAGTTGCTATCTCTTCAGCTCGAAGAGTTTCTCAACTATCTGCATTACAATGTGACTCGCTTTATCTTGTTTTCCATGCTGATAAGGTGGTTTTGCGTACCAAACCTGGGTTCCTCCCTAAGGTTGTTTCTAACAGGAATATCAATCAGGAAATTGTTGTTCCTTCTCTGTGTCCTAATCATTCTTCTAAAAAGGAACGTCTGTTGCACAATTTGGACCTGGTTCGTGTCTTGAAGTTTTATTTGCAGGCAACTAAAGATTTTCGCCAATCATCTTCTTTGTTTGTTGTCTATGCTGGAAAGCGTAGAGGTCAAAAGGCTATGGCTACCTCTCTTCCCTTTTGGCTGAAAAGCATTATCCGTTTGGCTTATGAGACTGCTGGACAGCAGCCTCCTGAAAGAATTACAGCTCACTCCACTAGAGCGGTGGCTTCCACATGGGCTTTTAAAAATGATGCTTCTGTTGAACAGATTTGTAAGGCTGCGACTTGGTCTTCGCTTCATACCTTTTCCAAATTTTCCAAATTTGATACTTTTGCTTCTTCGGAGGCTATTTTTGGGAGAGAGGTTTTGCAAGCAGTGGTGCCTTCCGTTTAGGTTCCTGTCTTGTCCGTCCCTTTGGTATTGGTATCCCACAAGTTAGGATGAATCTGTGGACTCGGTACATCTTGCAAAAGAAAACAAAATTTATGCTTACCTGATAAATTTCTTTCTTTTGCGATGTACCGAGTCCACAGCCCGCCCTGTCTGTTCAAGACAGATAGTATTTTTTATGTAAACTTCAATCACCTCTGCACCTTATAGTTTCTCCTTTTCTTCCTTGGCCTTCGGTCGAATGACTGGGGGGTGGAGTTAAGGGGGAGCTATATAGACAGCTCTGCTGTGGTGCTCTCATTGCTACTTCCTGTCAGGAAGGACAATATCCCACAAGTTAGGATGAATCCGTGGACTCAGTACATCGCAAAAGAAAGACATTTATCAGGTAAGCATAAATTTTGTTTTCTTTCCAATGGCATGGCGAGTACACAAATCCATTCTAATTACTAGTGGGAATTCAACTCCTGGCCAGCAGGAGGAGTCGAACACCCCAGCAGAGCTTTTAAGTGTCACTCTCATTACCCATAATCCCCAATCATTCTTTGCCTTGTTCATCTGGAGCATGTGTGAAGATGGTGTCTGAAGATATTTTATCCTTTTATGAGTACTTTTCCCTGCAACCAAGGATTGGGGCTATGCTGTGTCCATGTAATTCTTTTTAGTAAGAGTAATGGTGGCTTTTAGCAGTTAGAAGATGGTGAGGTGGTCATTGCTTAACTTCTAACATTACTACCCCTTTTATAGAAAACCAGGGTTGGTTACTCTGTTTTTCTTTTTCTACAGGTCCCTGTCAGAGGTTGGTGAATCTGTCACACCTTAGAAGATGTTGCCGGCCCCGAAGCTGGATCCATAGGTAAGGGCTTCCCTTCTAGGTTGGACGGAACAGCACTCTCTGGATATTTCTTGGGGGCACAAATTATCTCTATAGGTAGAGATATATTTAAAAAAGATACATAGGGCTCTGCATCTGCTACAGGGGTTATAACTGATTACATGTTAAAGGGCTGGCATGAGAGGGTTAATGATTTATTCTGTGGACACATTTATTTATTTAATGTGTAGGAAGGTTGTACTTCAGAGTATATACAAAGGTTCTAGGAGCCCTTTTGGCAGTGGTCAGTTCTCAGGGGATAGCGTTGGCACCATACTTGGATGATATCTTGGTTCAGGCTCAATATTTTCATTTAGCAAGATCTCATACAGACACTTGTTGTCTATTCTTCATTCCCACGGATGGAAAGTAAATATGGAAGAGAGTTCCCTGGTACCAGACACCAGGGTATGCTTTCTGGGAACGATCATAGATTCTCTATCCATGAAGATTTTTCTAACGTATGTCAGAAAATCCAAAGTTCTTGCTTCATGTTGTTCACTTCAATCCTCTACCCGTCCATCAGTGGCTCAGTGTATGGAGGTAATTGGTCTAATGGTTGCTTCCATGGACATTTTTCTTTTTGCTTGTTTCCATCTGAGACCTCTACAGTTGCATGCTCAGACAATGGAACAGAGACCACTCTGATCTCTCGCAGAGGAGAATTCTAGATCCCCTAATAAGAGACTCTCTGTCTTGGTGGATTTTGCAGGATCATCTGTCTCAGGGAACATTCTTCCTGAGACCATCCTGGGTGATTTTGACCACAGATGCCAGCCTGTCGGGTTGGGGTTCTTTAAAGGCTTGGGGTCATTGGACTCGAGAGGAGTCTTCTCTCCCCATAAACATCTTAGAGTTGAGAGCAATCTTCAATGCCCTTACAGTCTGGCCTCAACTAAGTTTGGTCCGGTTTATCATATTACAATCTGACACCATCACCTTGGTGGCATACAGCAACCACCAGGTAGGAACTTGGAGTACCTTAGCTATAAAGGAGGTGACTCACATTCTCCAGTGGGCGTAGTCTCACGATTGTCTCCTCTCTGCCATCCATATACCAGGGGTGTACAACTGGGAAGCGGATTTTCTGAGCAGGCAGACCTTTCATCCCGATGGGTGGGCTCTCCATCCGGAAGTATTCACAATAACACTCGGGTAGGGGATTCTGGAGTTGGATCTGATGGAGTCTCGTCTAAACGCTAAGCTTCCAAGGTACGGCTCAAGATCAAGAGATTCGCAAGCGGTTCTGACAGTTCCTTGGGACTTCGTTCTCGCATGCCGGTTCTCTCCGTTTGCTCTCCTTCCTCAAGTCATTGCTCGTATCAAGCAGAATTCTAATAGCTCCTGCCTGGCCTCGCAGAATCTGGTTCGCGGATCTGGTGAAGATGTCATCTCTTCCCCCTTGGAGGTTGCCTCTGAGGAAGGGCCTTCTACTTCAGGGCCCCTTCCTCCACCCAAATCTAGCTTCTCTGAAGCTGGCTGCTTGGAGATTGAATGCCTAGTCTTTGCTAGGCGTGGTTTTCCTGAGGTCATTGATACCATGCTTCAGGCTCGTAAACCTGTTAATGGTAAGATTTACTATAAGTTATGGCGTAAATTCCTTTTTATTGGTGCAAATCGAAGGGTTTCTCTTGGAGTTGGTTGAGGGTTCCCCGCATTTTGTCTTTTCTTCAGCATGGCCTTTGTTCAGTCCTTGGTCAGAATCAGGCCTGTGTTTAAACCCGTTGCTCCTCCTTGGAGCCCTAACCTTGTTAAAGTTTTGCAGCAGGCTCCGTTTGAGCCTATGCATTCGGTTGTTGTGTAAAGTTTTTGTTCTTCTCCTTGCTATTTCGTCTGCTCGCAGAGTTTCCGAGCTTTCGGCTCTGCAGTGCGATTCACCTTACCTTATTTTTCATGCAGATAAGGCGGTCCTTTGTACTTATTTGAGATTTCTTCCCAAAGTAGTATCGGATCGCAACATCAATCTAGAAATTGTTGTTCCTTCCTTTTTGTCCTAACCCTTCTCAGAAGGACGGTCTGTTGCACAAACTGGATCTGCTAGCATCCAAAGATTTTCAGCGTTTTTGCTGGTAAGCGTTAGAAGGCCCCTTCTACTTTTTCTCTCTGGTTGAGAAGTGTTATCAGGTTAGCTTATGAGACAGCCTGACAACATCCTCCTGAGAGAATTACGACTCATTCCACTAGGGGCTCTCTTCTTCCTGGGCTTTCAAAAATGAAGCTTCTGTGGAGCAAATCTGCAAGGCGGCCACTTGGTCCTCATTGCGTACCTTTTTCCAAATTCTACAAATTTGATACTTTTTCCTCGGGTGAGGCTTCCTTTGGGAGAAAGGTTCTTCAAGCGGTGGTGCCTTCAGTTTAGGTTCACCTGTCTTGTTCTCCCTTCCATTCTGTGTCCTTTAGCTTGGGTATTGGTTCCCACTAGTAATTAGAATGGATTATATAAACCTCAGGCACCTCTATAACCTTGTCATCTTCTTTTTCCATTTTCCTTCGGCCCATTTGACGATTATGGGTAATGGGAGTGACACTTAACAGCTCTGCTGAATTGTAGTAGTTGAATTCCCACTAGTAATTAGAATGGATTTGTGGACTCTCCATGTCAGGAAAGAAAGACATTTATCAGGTAAGCATAAATTTAGTTTTTTCATTCTATTCACCTCTAATAAACTGTAGTGCTTCCATCAAATTTAGTATGGTGAAACATATCTTGTGCTGCACGTTCTACAAAGGTGCCGTTTTAGTTTTTACTACTTTAGTCCATATTTAAATATCTTCTATCCAGTTATGGAGGATTCTGATGCTGAGACTGTGTTAATTTCAGATTCGGTTACAGAGGATTCTGATACTTAGACTATTTCAGATTCTGTGTCCGGTGATGAATCCGGAGTGGTCTCGTTGACACCTGTCAACCAGTTTTGTTCTTTATGCAATTTCTGAGCGCCTGGTTCCTCGGGCTCGGGGAATTAAGGGACTGCTGAGCCTCTGCCTCTGGGGGTCCTGCCCTCCGAGAGGCGAGTTCCCTACCAAATCATACTTCTGCACATGCAGGTAACCCAGTTTATGGTTCCTCCATGCAGGATGGCATGTTTCCCCCGGAGGTTGCAGCACGTTTTCGCTTCCACATAATGTTGGCGATTGTTCGTCTGTAGAGTCCAGACATTTATTTGAGAATCTACTTGTGCCCTATTGTCCCGGGCCTTCCGCCTTGGAGGGCCTCTACAGTTCCCCGCGGGGGTATCTGTCCCTTAGTGTTGTGACTTCCGTTACAGGATTGCGCTCCTTCGCGTGTTGCTAAGACATGTTTTTCAGTTATTGAATTACCCTATAGTTACCAGATACGGGGATTTTCAGTCTGATAATTTGAATGGTGCACCTCAAACATTTGGGGATGAAGTAATCTCCTGATTGTCATTTGTTTGATATCTTTCCCAGTTTTGTGAGATAGGGCTCAGTTTGGCTGGTCCTGCGGGTAGGCCTGTGTCTTTTTGGGCGTTATCCTCCGGGTTGCCTTATAATTTATTTATATCCGACGGGATGTCTTCTTTGTTTTTGTTTCCTTCAGGAACCTTCTGGGATTGATACTATTTATTTCTTCTTCGGAAGTTGTTGGACATTTTAGTCCTTTGTTACAAATGTCTCTTCAGTTTTTTCCCCTATGAGGGAGAATTTACGCAGCTTGCCGGTTGGGACCCTAGGTGCAGGCTGGTCCTGTCGGGTTCATTCGGTCTTGCAGCTGTACAGACACGTGGTGCTGTTCTGCTCGGCTGGTTCGGTAGAAGCGCAGAGTGCTCTGGTTATCATTGTTGTTTTCATGTTCACCTAAGCATTCGAGAGGACCTTTAGGTCCGTGAGGTGGGAAGGATTGTTTCAGTCCTTATAGCCTTCAGTCATAAATGGGGGAGTTACCTCCCCCATGTGGTGGAGGGTGGGAGGGCTTAATGCCCCTTTCCGCTATTGAGCGGTTTGGCCTTCATTTCTAGGCCTCTGGATTTGTCATTTTGGGCTTGATCCAACAGCTTGTACAGGATAGCTGTCTAGCATGCGGAAGGTTTGCAGTTTGAAACCTGTTACAGCTCTCAACGCCTTGCAGTTGTACGCGTAAGCTGTTTCTAGTGTATCTAGATGCAGCTCTTACTCTTGACTGAGTTATAAGAGGCCTTTTGGGTCTTCTTCCATTTGTATCCGGGTGTGTGGATCTCCTTTTAGGGATCTGTGTATTTTTTTACTCTTTGCCACAGAGTGACCCTTGTCTTCTGGTGGTTAGCCGTGTGGCTTGAGCCTTAAGGGTGGTTGGTTCATACCCAGCTGCTGGCATTGGATGTCCAATTTCTGGTGCGCCTTAGGGTTGCATTCCCCTGGTTGGCTTGCCAGTGTTCCAGTGTATTCCCTGCTCTGCAGGCGAATGGATTGGCTGTGCCTCTGCTTTGCAAGCTATTTGTAGGGGGGTCCTTTTCTAGGACATCTGTGTTGGGAATTCGTCTTCCCATTAGCCGGTGCCTTTGGGCCTTGAGGACAGTTGTAGCTCTTCCGACATCATCCCTTTTCTTTATGGGATATTCTCCTCCCTATGGAGATAGACCAAGCTGACTTGTTGGGCCTTTATTTTGATAGATCCTCTGTCTAGGGGTTGCTTTTGCGGTCTGTTTCTTGCTTGACTGCTTCTTCTTCCTTGCAAGTATCCTCTGTC